>NW_020290795.1:0-247784 GCF_003184695.1 Aspergillus brunneoviolaceus CBS 621.78 | reverse complement strand
GGGGGGGGGGGGGCAGTGTCAATCGGTGTTTTCCCATGGGGGAGGGGTGAAGGGAAAGGGTCACGTACGGGTGCTCGTCAACGAAGGAGGAGCAGTCGTAGACCTTGTCGTGGATGACCATGTACAGGTCCTTCTTAGTGTTGTGGCCGGTGACTTCGGCGAGGGTGAATTCCTTGACGTCGGACATTTTGGATGTGGGTTTTGGGGCTGGGGTTTTGAGGGGGTGGTTAGTGAGGTTTGGTTTGGTTTGGTTTGGAGGGTTGTAGTGCGGTTGGTGAGAAGTGGTGAGGATTTGGGGGCAAGGCAGGCAGGTTAGGGGGATTGGTGATGCGATGATGGTGGTGTGAGAAGAGGCGATGTTCGCGCGATGCGCTTGGTTGGAGTACAGATCTCCAGATACACCCGTGTGCTTGTATCACTTTGGGATGCGCTGCTCTTGGGATATCGGGGTGAGGGGTGGGAGTAAGAGTGGGAGTGGGAGTGGAAGAGATAGGGAGTGTCTTAGGGGTGGTGGCAGAGAATAAACTCACCAGATAGAACTGAAGATGAATGCGAACAGAGACAGGAAGCAGAAGCAGTACTGAAGGGGAAAGAGAGAGGGGGGAAGAAGAAGACTAAGCGGAGAACGAAGAGGAGAAGGAAAGGGAAGAGAAGGAAGAGAGAGAGAGAGAGAGTGAGTGAGGGAAAGACGGCGAGATAGTCAAGAATAAGAAGAATAATAATAATAATCAATCGGTCCGGCCCATCAGTCGGAGTCGATCAATTGGCTGTGGCTTCCTGAGGCAGCCACCTTGACCCAGACCAAACCAAACCAAACCCACTTCGCATTCCCGGGGACCACTCCCGGACTCACAGTTAGCCTTGGGAGCTTCCAATCTTCTATTACCGGGCTTCAAAGGTCTGCATCTCGATGGAAGCCTCTCATCTCATCGTTGCTTGTGAAAAACCGAGTTGTCTTGCTTCCAACTTAGTTCCTCTGCTGAGTTCCGTTGTCCGAGGTCAATCCCAGCACCTTCCCGATTGGGCAATCTTGAAAAGTGGCCTGATAGGGATTGGTCCGACTACGCCAATCACAGCACGCTTATTCCCGTCTTAGTCAGAGCATAGAGCGCACTATCCCTGATCAGGCAAACTTTGCCTGCGGTGCCAAAATAAAAAAAAAAAAAAAAAAAAAAAAAGAAAAAAGTAAAAAGTAAAAAAAAGGGCGAAGAGAATACGTTCAAGGGTAGATTGCAGGAAGGAACTGCAAGGTGTGTGTGTATAAGAAGAAAGATGCAGCGAACAGAGTCAGTCTATGTCCTGCACATCCAGCTAGCTACATTGTTTGTTCAATCGTCGGTGAGGATTACGGATAGACCCTGAGGATATGATTACTGGGTAAGGTTGCTGATCCCCTCGCGAACAGTACGGAGACCTCACAGTAAGTCTAGTGTGTCGGTGTCGGAGATGAATCTCCACCACCTTATCTGACAGCCTGATTGTATACGTACGATGATAACTACGAACAGTACATATGCTGTACGGGCCACCACCCTCTCTTTCCAAATGCATCACTACGTAGATAGACAGATACATCCTTTACCAGATAACCTACTACAAACCATCCAAGCACGATAGTACGCAGTCCAGTATCAGACAGAAAACCAAACAATTCCCGACCTGGAGCCTGGAGGGGACGGACTCCCCGCTCTCGATAGCCGTTACCCGTAACCTCGGGGAAAAGATCGCCCCGTTGGCCAGTTGCCCGCCACCCCCGGGAAGCCCCATCGGGACTTTTCACTCCCCAAACCTTCTAGAGCGGAAATTCGGAGCAAGGGCGGAATCCCCCAGTCTACTTCTTTCAGTGACGAGGGTGTGTCGAAGGTTCGATTGTCTTCCATGGGAGTTAGAGAGTTAGACATCACATCCATCAAGTCAAGGTGCTCCAGTGCTCCAGTGCTCCAGTGCTCCAGTGCTCGTTGGCTCGATTGGCGGACTACCACTGGTTTGGTTTGTTTAGGTAGTGTGACGGACTTTCCTATACTTCCCACTAGGTACTGAGTAAGTTACTCTTGGTAGAAATGCGTGTCGGAGCTGGTGCCCTATGACAGGAACCTTCTCGTACCTAGTTTTTGCAAAGTCCGTTTGCCGGTCTGGGGGAGAGTCCGGCGTCTGAGCCCGTCGGAGCTGACTGCATCATTCCCGGGGTGCCTATAACTTAGTAGTAGTTAGTACTTACTAGTACTTAGTCGACTAGTTCGTCACCAGTACTCCGTAGTCGTTTTTGCTTATTCCAGTGCGAGCAGAAGCAGTCAAGCCATTCATTCCCGCTGAACACACAGCGCTACCTATTCAACATCCATGTATCCATGCTATAAAGCAGATCTAAACTCGGAAAGGGCTAAATCACAAGGGACAAAGTTAAGCATTAAAATAAAAACAAGGTATAGGATTCGTCACATGCTCACATCCCGTCATTATGCAGTCGTGTCTTCGCCAGAGAACATTCCAGTCAACGCAAAGCAAAGGGGAAAAAAGAAATATGCAGGCAATAGTTAGTTGTAATTATGTCATGCCAATCGGGATTCGGTGGTTTGGCGTCGATCCATCCCACTCACGGCATAGCACTGTAACACAAAATCAAGCAGATTGTAAACATAATCGCTTGAATGAAATGAGGGTTTGGAGGACCAAGGAAAAGGAAAAGAAGATGCTCAGCGGTGCCCTTATTTCGCGGGCACTCGCTCATAGAATACAATGTAAGCTTGCTCGTTCTGCAAACGCTCCTTCGGTCGCAGATCCCGCGGGTTGAAATCCGTCACCCGCTCGTCATCAAACTTGCGCCAGCATTGTCGCTGCGCGTCTCGCACCAGAGAGATGTAATGTCCGCTGCTCATCGAGGACCCAAGATGTCGCAGCACGCCGTATGCATCATACGTGAAGGGAGGGGCGGTCGCGATCGTCGTCTCCGAGGGTGCGGTCGCCGAATGACCGTTCGGAATGGGGGTCGGAGTCGGCTGCGAGAACACGAAATCGTCCATCCGCAGCCCATGCAGCGGGAAATCTATCGGGGTATGGATCTTCCGCGCACTCTGCGTCTTCGACGCCGAGAATCGCTTGAAGTGAATCACCAGGATCTGAGGCGCCCGCGTGATGATGATCTGTTTGGTCGCAACCCGCTCACACTTGCAGTACGGACATTTCCACACTTCGTCGCCGCTCAGCATTTCCTCCTGGCAATAACTACGAAGGCATTGGTAGATGTCTCCCGTTCCAGACGGAGGAATTTCCACGCTGATACTATAAAAGGCTTCGTACGTGGTGGACGTCCGTTTGCATGTGGTGCAGCGCAATCGACTCGCATGTTGCCCGGCGAAGAGTGAGGAGATGAAGGACTCCTCGCGATGACAATACCGATCCCACTCAATTTTGGAGACCTTGGGGACCGGCATCCGCTCCCGCTGCATCTCTTCTTCGAAGGTCAGAGGGCGGAGCTGGTTGCGCTGCCAATTGATGTTGAGGTCCTCGTGCAGGCAATCCACAACGAAGTCGAAGAACTCCTTGGCATCTTGCTGGCGATCGATCGCCCACTCTTGATTCAACCGCCCGCAGAAGTTTCGAAATGAGGTAGGCATGATTACCTCAACATCATTCTTCCACAGCGACCGGATCAGGTTCGCAAAAAGCCCTGGCATGACGCCCTGGGATCCTTTCCAATTCTTCTGGACGTAGTACCGAAACCGATTATCGATAAAAAACTTGCTCAGCAGTAAGGTCGCGCTGAGACATTGGAGAGTCGAATTCATGTAACAGGTCACCCCGAAATTGGTCAACCCAGTGCGAGGAAGCTTGAGCCGACTCAACATGGACAGAGGGGTGTAAAGTGCCGTTTTCGTGGCCGAACTCTGCCGCTCCAGAGTAGGTTGGATGTGCCGGCCGTCCGATACGCCGCTATAGCTAGGCCGTGGAACTGCCGGAGGCGGCCGCGAGGGCGCGACAGGCACAGGAGCAGCGTAATTCGGTGCAGCAGTGCCCGCCGGTCGTATGTGTGGTGCTACCATTGACTGCTGAATCGCACCTGGTTCGGGGAAGCGCCGCAGGAAGTCTTCATAGTTCTGAACAAACGGCGAGGCAGGAACCTCCTCCTCCCCAGTAGGCTCCTCCGTCAGTGCTTCTTCATCTTCTTCGACATATGTACTGGCATCAATTTCCTCTGTCTTGGACTTCTCCATCCACTCAGTGAGCTCTTGGTTATTCAGTGGTTTGTACTCGCGCAGTCGTCGTTTCCTGACCTCTAAGCTAGAGTTAGCGCTGACCATCGTAGGCACTCTTCCAAGCGGTCGCCCGGGCCTTCGCTGTGGTCGCTTTGCCTGCAAGGATCCCATCACAGCAGCGGTGGAGGATGTGGCAAGTGACTGTTGGCCTAGGAGATCAATCCATGCGTCGAGGCCGCCTAGAAGTAATGCTGGTGGTCGGCCGTCCTTCAAGGGTTTATAGGCGTTGAACTCGTAAAGCGTGTCGTAGAGCGCTCGGAGATGAGGCGCTGTCGTGCCAACGGGAGAGCCAGCAAGATAACTAACCGATGATGTTTTCTGGTCATAGTACACAACCATGTCAAATTCATTCCGGCGTTCGAATAATGACTGCTCATACTCCGGCGACACCACAAGACGCTCCTCCAACTCTTCAGCTGATACGTTTTCCTTTAACACTACCGGCTCAACACATATGATAGAAGAAGCATATATATGCCCACTATCATACTGCTCCCGGGGCCGCACATCGATGAGCAGAATGTTGTATTTGCGGAGGTAATCTAGTAACTCTGTCGGAGTGATCGTAGTGTTGTGTGGGAGGTCAGCACTGCTGCTTCGGATCTCCTGCACTTGATGAACACCATTTGGGGTTCTGGATCGGTACGGATTATCATCAAACCCATTCCGGCTCGGGCTCCCATGAGGTGAGTTTGCGAGCTGAGAATACCGTGGGTTGACTGGGCGAGAGCTTTCCGTCGAGGTCCGCGGCGGGTTTGAGGGTCCCTGTGATGGCACTGTCCAAATCGGACTATAGGCTGGGTCGGGTGCCCGTGGAAGGGATGTGTTGAGAGGAACCTTAGGGGGAAGAGCAGGAACCCCATGGGGGGATCCCATGCTACGAGGCCCTAAGGGACGTCGTGTCGGAGAGCTCAAAACGGAGCTTTGCGGTGACGCTTGAGCCGAAGTTTGCGACGGATTAACTTGCGGCGCGGACTGTAACATACTGTTCGTCCCCTTTTGTGTGGGCTCTAAGAGAGTGCTGTCAGGGGGTGACATCCTTAGCTTTGCGAATCTTTGTGCGAGTGCATCGGATGGAGGGCTAGAGTATCGATTCTGCTTTGTCTGTAGCTCAAAATCTTGTTGATGGTGTGACAAGGTCGGCATCTGCGTCGAATTCCTCACGGAAGAGGCAGCACTACTCAAAATTTCTGACTTTGGCCGGGTTGAGTGTGAATACGGTGGTCCAACCGGTTGCACGTTTGTCATTAGATTGTTCTCCACGATCTGTTGTTTGATATCATCCATCGTCCCTTGTTTCGTCCGCACCGCCTACCACAATTGATTAGTCCCCGATCTAATAGTCCAAGAGCTTAAAGAAGGCTTCTCGCGTGAATATGCGACGACCTACCATCATCAAATCGGCAAATCTCTTGAACCAAGCCGGTCTCTGGCTGGCTGTCGCACGATAGTCAGGGTGGTGGGGAATAATGTTGATGGTTATTTCGGAGGCACGAAGGTATTGCACATAGGCTCGATCTAGTTGATCGCTGTCGGAAAGCTCCCGGGCTTGGTTTATGGCCACTTGCGCTCGCTCAAGCAAAACACTAAGCTAAAGGTCTCAATCAGCATAAACTGCAAAATCACTGTGGCAAGCGCTACACCCAAGTCTCAAACATACCGAGGCATTCTCATTGACATCCAAAGCTGCCGCTTCATCCTGTAGATCCTTTATGTTGGGAAACAACGGCGGTTGGCTTGCCGGGGCGCTCTGATTGTTGCCGACTTGCTGCGATGCCAGTCCGACTGGCCGCCCGCTTGTCGGCATGACTCCGAGGGATCGAGGACGCCTGGCATTATCCCACGGGGCGAGATCCGGTGGAGAGGGGAAAGCCGCTGCATCTGAGGACATGATACAAGACGGCGATGGAGAGAAGGGAAGCTTCAGTACATGACCTGAAAGTTGTCGGAGCTAAGGCGGGGATGGATCGGTAGTTGTTCGAAGGTGGCTCGGAGCGGGAGCAGATCGGAGGGGTATCCCACGACTCGACGGGGTATCCAAACACGTAAAGAATGAAAGGACAGAGGGAGTTATAGAAAGACAGGAGAAGAAGAGAAAGATGCGCCAAAGACGAAGCCCGACGGAGAATGGAGGAAGGAAGAACGAATAGACAGGAGGAGAAAAGAGGAGAGGAACGAGGTGGTCAAAGGCAGACGAATTGCGGGATGTTGTATGATGGGGTGGGTGTATGTACAGTACGATAATGGATTTGCAGGAATAATGCCCGCTTTGCCGCTTCACCGCCCTAGTTAGGCTATGACGCCACCTGTTACGGGTACTTACCATTGTTTGCCTGGGGCCTGATCCCCGCTGACTCACCGCCCCCGCCAATAACTAACTTAGACTAAGGACTGCCGTGCCAACATGCTTGTCCCATGGAAGGTAACTTATGTACTCCCGCGTACCTACCAGTACTAGACTTAGGGTAAGCTTGGTTACCTCCCATTTGCCTTACTTACACTCCCCCCGACATTATCCCTCCATGCATTTGATCTGCCTGGAGCTCAGTGTTATGTCTCTATTGCTGCCTTGATCGCCCTTTCTTATCGGTCTCTTCTCATTCTGCGCGAAAAAAGCCCTTCCGATTCTTCACCAAGTCTCAGTCTCAACCTCCTTCTCCTGCTGCTACTCCAGCTGCTGCCCAACGTCATAGCCATCTGGTACCTTCGTCGCCGTCCCCAGCAGATCGTCAATTGCGCACCATCACAACATGGCGGGGTGGTTTTCGTCAGCGTCTTCGCTCGACGATCAGGTTGAGAAGGCGACTGCCTCGTCTTTGTAAGTTATGGCTGTTCCCTCAGCATGCTGCCTTGGCTTGCGGTCAATCACATGCTACGACTCACTGACACGCCAATAGGGAAGACATCGCTCTCAACCTCGAAATTTCTGACTTGATAAGATCAAAGAGCGTTCAACCGAAGGAGGCGATGAGATCTTTGAAGAGGCGGCTTGAGAATAAGAATCCGAACATCCAACTAGCGACCTTGAAAGTGAGTCGCAAGACCCTCCTCACACTCCGCCCTGGGTCTAGCTTAGAACTGACGGTGAAATGCATCGCAGCTGACAGACACATGTGTGAAAAATGGCGGTACTCACTTTTTGGCGGAGATTGCATCCCGGGAGTTTATGGACAACCTCGTCTCCCTCCTCAAGACCGAGGGCCTCCCACTGAATGACGAAGTGAAAGCGAAGATGTTAGAATTGATACAAGACTGGGCCATGGCAGCTCAAGGCCGTATGGATCTGAGCTATGTTGGTGAAACTTATCGGAGGCTTCAGGATGAAGGCTTCCGGTTTCCACCCAAGACTCAAATCAGTGGAAGCATGCTGGAAAGCAGTGCGGTGAGTTGGCCTTGGTACTGTGATCGCTACGGCGCCCTCGAACTGACATGAGTGTTCCTGCCAAAGCCGCCCGAATGGATTGACTCCGATGTCTGTATGCGCTGTCGCACTGCCTTCAGCTTCATGAACCGCAAGCATCATTGTCGCAACTGCGGCAATGTCTTTGATGCACAGTGCTCCAGCAAGACGCTTCCTCTGCCTCATCTCGGAATCCTCCAGCCTGTTCGAGTGGACGACGGGTGCTACGCCAAATTGACTTCGAAGGCCTTTTCATCTGCGGCCCTTTCCGATAGATCTGCATTCAAGAACAATTCAATCACCAAGTCTAGCGTCATGGAGCCTCGTGGGGGACGAGCGGAGAGCGGCTTCGATGACGATTTGCGTCGTGCTTTGCAAATGAGCTTAGAGGAGGCTCAAAATAGGGGCTCAAGCGGTTACGTTCCACAGAACAAGGTCGTCCCGGAACCTCCCAAAGCCGTCAGTCAGCCCGGTGTAGAGGAAGAGGAAGATGCCGACCTGAAGGCTGCCATCGAGGCATCATTGCGGGATATGGAACAACACAAGCAGAAGCACGCAGCCACCCTCAAGAACGCCCCGGTGGCTGATACGTCGACTCATGCGGGCGCAGGGGTGGCGCCGATCCCCAAAAATCCCTATGAGCTTAGCCTTGTGGAAGTCGAAAACATCCATCTCTTCGCAGCTCTCGTTGACCGACTGCAACATCAGCCCCCGGGCACTATTTTACGGGAACCTCAGATTCAGGAACTATATGAGAGCATTGGAGCGCTCCGGCCTAAGTTGGCTAGAAGCTATGGAGAAACGATGAGCAAGCACGGTACGTATGTTGTTTGTTTGGAGGATTTGTCGCGGCAGCTAATGAGGCGCGGTCGTAGACACTTTGCTGGACCTCCATGCCAAGCTCTCGACGGTCGTTCGCTACTATGACCGCATGCTAGAGGAACGTCTCTCTAGCGCCTACGCTCAGCATAACTTGGGTTATGGGGGGGTCCCTGGCGGATCCCCATATCCCAATATCTACCCCACGATGCCCGCTCCCGCAATGGAGGCGAAGTCAGGCACCGAGAACTATTATTATGGAAATCCCAACGTCACCGAAACTTTCCAGCCTTCCGGCACACCCTACTCGCAGCCTCCGTCAGAGAGAGAACGCGCCAGAACCATGAGCCCGAGTTTATACCCACAGCCCTCTCAAACTATGCCACCCAACGCGCCGTGGACTGGAAACCCTCATGCGGTGGCATCACCTCACATAGGCGGCGCCAATGCGGCACCCCCCAGCAATCCTTCGGCCTATGCGCCAACCACGCAATTTTATGCACCTCCACCGCACCCGGAACA
Organism: Aspergillus brunneoviolaceus CBS 621.78; assembly: GCF_003184695.1. Taxonomy (NCBI): domain Eukaryota; kingdom Fungi; phylum Ascomycota; class Eurotiomycetes; order Eurotiales; family Aspergillaceae; genus Aspergillus; species Aspergillus brunneoviolaceus. The sequence goes on along the minus strand of NW_020290795.1, from coordinate 238,790 downwards.
AGACCCGAGTCCATACCAGCAACCGCGGCATGGGGAGCCGGAGGCGCCTTATCAACCGTCGCCTGTGATGCAACACGACTCTCACTATCAACCGTCGGCCCCGGGCGTTCCGAGCGCCCCGGATCAATCACCCCCGGCAGACCCAGTGTCGGCCCCCGCTTACTCGCACTATCCTCCAGATCCTAGTTCGATGCAACCTGGCGGTCAACCGTCAGCGCAGCAGCAGCCGCCACAGCCCGCGGACCCGTCGGGATCGTCATTCTATAGTCAACAACAGCCTTCTCCCGGCCCTACAACTTTCGCAGGATATCCACAGGGGATTCCAACACATCCAAACCCACAGGGAGGAGAATATCCTTCTGGTAGTGTGCCTGGTGCGCATCCATCATATCAACAAACAACCCCGTCCCGGCCGCCGATCGAGGAGAGTTTGATTGAGTTGTAGAGTGGACAGGGTGAATAGGGTGAGTGGTCAGTGCGGTGAGGAGCGGTCAAGTTGTGGTTTTGGAGGAGGGGACGATTCCTCGATTGGTGTTTTATTCTTTATGTTTTATGTAGGCTTTTGGCACAATGATACCAGATGTATTGGTTACTTTTGCAGGCCCCGAAATTGAATTGATGTTCTATCTATTTTTTCCCATTTTTGACGAGGTTGAATGATTATAGGAGAATGAGTAAAGTAATAATACAGGAGTGGCGATGCTTCCGTGCTTTTCAATTCCACAGGGCGAGGCCAACCAAATCCGGCCTGGTTTGCTGGTCTGGACTCTCTATTTACCAGTTTTCCTTCCTTCCTTCCTTCCTTCCTTCTCCTCCCTTCGTTAGTTCCATTTTGCTGGTTCTTCTTCTTGCTTCGGGAATCCTTCTTCCATTCTTCCACGTCTTCTTCTTTCCTTTTTTCCCCTCCCGCTGATTCTCCCTCCCTCTCCATCTCCCTCTCCCTCTCCCTCTCCCCTCACCAAACACCAAACGTTACCTCCCTCGTTTCTAATTGCAACTCTCCCCTCCATCCCCATTCCTCCTAAAGTCACTTTTGCTCTGCAATTTTGTTCTTCCCGTCTTGATTTAATTCCTCATTCTTTCTTTCTGTTATAGCCAACCAGCTCAATTCCCTGGTGCGAGTGGTGTAACCGGACTCTGCGTCATTTGCGTCTCCCCCGCAATCGGCGGGAATCTGGACCGTCACCGATTTGTCTCTCTCTCCCCTTCTTTTCTCATTCTCCCGTTTAACCCCCCCCCAGTACTTCTTCACCACAGACCAAGAGACTAAAAGCAACACCACTTCTGCTGCTCACTGACCCGCCCCGTCGGATACATACAATCTGCTGTATCACTTGGTGGATGCCTCCTCCAATCGCCGTTGAATCAGGGAAACTTCCCGGCTGCTGCTCGTCACCCGATCGGGGCCAGCCCTTCCTTGCTTAAGCCTTAAACGCCTCTTTCTTTCTTTTTTGTTTTTTTGTTTTTTATTTTTCAACCACAAGTACCAACTACGTACTTTCTCCTCTTCTGCCACGGCCGCCATGCCGACTTCCAATACTTCTTCCCCCGTCAAGCGCCCCGGACTGGGCCGTCGTGCGGTTTCCTCTCACGCCGTTGTCACGCGCACCCCTTCCAACCAAGGCGAGCTGTCTCAGTCCCAGTCCTCCAACACCACCCAGAAAGCCCCCTCAAGGCCCCATCGTCCCCATCTAGTCGGCGGGGGCCATCGCAACCATCACCGCAACCCCTCTTTCGGCAAAAATCTGCACAAGCTACAAAGACACCTCTCCAGCCAACAAATAGGCCCTGAAGCTACCGCTCGCGTGCATCAGCGCAAGAAATCCGCCCCTGCGACACCTGCCGCTAGCCCGCGCGGGCATCACGTTCGTTGGGATGGAGTTGCGGAACAATCACACCCCACAACAGGATCAATGAAGAAGAACAATTCGAGTCCGGCCCTTCGACGCAATACGTCAGTCGTCCTCGGAAAGAAAGCGCTGGTCACCGACCGTCCACATACGAGCTCCGGAAAGAAAAAGACAGTGGGATTCGAGTTGGCGGATTCCGACGACGAAGCTGATTGGGAAGATACTACGCAGTCGCCTGAAAGCACGAGACGCAGCTCGGTGGCACAATCCAAAGAGAGTGTGGAGAATCCTGCTGTTCTGGTCGACCCCCTTACCTTCGTCAAGCGCTCTTACCCGCAATTTCCTCGAGCCACCAGCCTGCCAGAGTCGACGAGCAAGAGTTTCGGTGACGACAACTATTCCGACGAAGAAGATCACGACGACCACGGCCACGACCACGAAGAAACCGCACAGCAACCTCCGTCCGATTCTGACGAGACACCCGTCGAGACTACCCGCCCTAGTGAGAACGGCGTCATCGCATCGCGGATTCTGGGACCGTCTATCTCTGCCAAAGCACCACCGGCCATGTCTTCCATTTCTGCGACCGTCAAGCCGACCGTGATGGATCAGTCTTCTCGCAATGTATCCCTGACCAACTTAGCGTCTGCCCATGACGGTTCCCGACGACCGATGTCTTCGTCTATCACCACATTGGCGAACACGCCAACCCATGCTACGTCCTCATCCATCGAAGGCGGCGTCTCCAAATTTATCATCAATAACAAACCAACGACGAACTCATTTTCCCGCATAGATTCGGATCCAAACACCCCATCCTCTTTCCTCCCACACTATCATCCCCAAACTCCACCATCGCCAAATCGCGCAACTACGAAAAAGCCACGAGCGTCGCCGCCTTCAAGGCCCGCTGGCGCAGAACCCCATTCTCGCACACAGCAAAAGCTTTGGTTGCAGCGAACTGCAGCATTGAACACATCACCGCCCGACGGCGTGTCCACCGCAGCCCCCCCCTCTGTCGTGGACCCGATCTTTGCTGCACCTCACACCCGACCGGGCGCTGGGGCTTTCGAGCCGGGCAGAGGCCTTGTCAACGGATCCGCTCGAGCCAGTGGAACGGTACATGACAATGAAACCAAGCACGTTCGGAAAGCATACGAGAAAACTACCCTGGAGTTGACCGTTGTCCGCCGATTCCAGTCTCCCACCGGCGACAGCTTCAGGCGCTTAAATGCCATTCTGAATGAATCACGAGGCGCGACTTCTAGCTTAGACCGACATTCGTCGCTTGGCAAACCCATCAAATCTGCGCCAGCTTTAACTCACCTCCGCGACAGCAAACAACAAGACGGCAGCCAAGGCAGCGCCAGCCCCGAACCCAGACAATTAATCGGACGAAAGCATGCGGACATGCATACATCCGTCTCTCAGACTTACCTTCCAGAACCCGACGACCTCGTGAATGAGCCCACCGACCCGCCCCCCTCCGGCAGCAAATCCCAACATCCCTCTCACCGCATTCTCTCCACATCCGATGAAGCCGCCCACCCCGACCCTGCCACCTCGGCAAGAGTGCCGGGCTCGGAAACATTACAAGACCCCGACGAAACCGAACTCATGATGCGTCGCATCTGGGAAAGTCGGGAAGTAGCGACAGCTGGCTAGTAATGGACGAGCGGAACGAACCCTTCTCTGTACAATTATACCTCTTTCATTACATCTCTTCTACCATATTTCCCCCATTCGATATCATCCCTCGTCGTGTACAAGGTGTTAGCAGGGGGTTGCCGTTCTTCTTCTGTTAGCGTTTCGAACAGCTTCCATATTACATTTCGCCCATGGATTTGCATGCTTCTGGGTCCATTCTGAGATTACCGAGCTATTTACTCCATCATTAGCCTAGTTCCCTCGAAGTCTTTCCCACTTCTTCAACCTATTAACTAATTCTATAGCGATGATCTAATAGTTCGAATTATTTCTTGCCGTTTGTACTTTGGTCATATCGATTACGACGAATGCCCGCCTTCATTGAAGAATTGTCATTTTCAGTATCTGTATCGCTCCCTGTTGATTGATTCCCATCTAGTCCATCTTGGTGACTTTTTTTCAATTTGTTTTGCTATTCTCTGCGCAAGTTCTCCTTCTTGGACCTGTGTTCTGGTTCCACCACCAATGCCGAGTTATTGCGATAGCTATAGAGAATATATCATAGTGTCATAATTTCCTCGTCATCCCTCGGTTCGAATGGATATGAGCGGAATGTAGTTCTAAAAAATCCGTTCAATTCATTATCTAGATAAGGCGGTGTTTCACTTTCATACAAGTCACGCAATGCATAATCCACTAGGTCGATTAGGGAGAGAGAAATATAGAGAGGAGATGGATATCATATCTTGTGTGGTGCAAGTAGTGTGTCTATTGTTATTATGACATTGCGGGAGAAAGAGTTCCCTTCCTTAAACCGAAAGGTAAAAAAGAATTCTATGCAGAAAGCTCATAACAACATGAGGGGGTGTAACGTTATTGACGCACACACACCGCCGTGAGGTGGTACAGGTGGATGTTGTTTGTATATGTGTATGTAGTGAGTGTGTGAGATTCCATTTCACGCGGAGGTCTTTTCCCGAGGTTTGCCGCGTCCACGAGAGCTGCCACCGCTACCACCACCTCTACCTCCGCCACCACCTCCACCTCCACGTCGTGAACCACCGCTTCCACTGGATCCGCCGGCCGCGGCTCCTGGTTTATCGAGATGATTCCCGTTCGGAATAGTCCGAGGTTGAGCGTCACGACGAGGGGTCGGATGAGGATGATGGCCGTTCTGTGCCGAGGGAGTGGTCATGGTGGTAGATTCGTTACGGGGAGGTTGGGGTTGTGCGGACGAATTCGATGCGTCTGCCGAGCCAGCAGGGCCTTTTCCGCGCTTTTTGCGGTGCGGGAGCTGTTGCTGCTGTTGCTGCTGCTGCTGCTGCTGTAGCGGTGGCTGCTGACCTAGGTCTTTGCCCTGCCCTTTTCCTTTTCCTTTGCCTCGGCCCCGATTTGACCGCGAGGTCCCCTTCTCTTCTTTGTCGGCGGCGGACGGGGCCGTCGTGTCGGGGTCCGGGAGGCCCTGGATGCGTCGACTCTCTTTATCCCACCACGCTTGGAACTCTTGCTCGAGTTGGATATCTTCGAGATTGTGTTTTGCGGTCGCTGCTTCGCGGATCTCGTCCTTTTCGGTTTGTTGTTGCATGAGGATCGTGGCGAGGGAGAGGGAGCTGGAGGAAGGAGAGTGAAAACTCGTTTGGTATGGTTCGGGGCGCGGGATGTGGCGGATGGACTGGATAGCCGGCTGGGGAGTGGCGAGGGGATTGGAGGAGGCTGGGGTTGGGGTGATGGGTTTCGAAGGTTGAGGCCGCGAGGGCGTTTGTTGAACATTGACGGGTCCCCCACGGCCTGGGGTCTGCGCGGGGATGGAGCTGGGTTTCGTGCGGGCTGCCGGGGGCGTCCCGGCGACAGTTTGGCGGAGGGTCATGGAGGGTTTGGGAGAAGCCTTCGCAGACTCTGCAACAGGACTACCAAGCCCACTCGCTATAGGAGCAGGTTTGCCTGGGGTGGTCATTTTCCACGGGTTTTCAGGCGCCTCTTTTGCCTTTTGCTGAGCAGCAAGCATCTCCTGCATCTGCTGTTGTTGAATCTTCTTGCGCTCCTTCTGCGACATCTTCGGCGCAGGGTTACTGGTACTCTCTCGACGAGCAGACATGCCTAGGCTGAGATTCGAAATCCGGTTGCCCGAGGTTTCATTCATAATATCCTTGAGATTCTTCTTTGACGTGGAAATCGCCGATGCGCTCCATGGGGTCTGGGTGCTCGAGCTTGGAGGTGAAGAGAATAGATCCTGTTTCCTATGGCGTGCTGCGGCGCGGGATGCAGAGGGTGATTCTGAGAGAGCTGGATCCAACGGTGAGGCCATCTGGGCATCTAAATAGCTGGGATCTCCGAGGGAGCCCCCGTCATATGGACTAGCTCGGAGAGCTGGTGAGTCGATGGATAGCGGTGTATCCGCTGCGGCGACTTGTTTAGCATCACGAATTGCTACCTTGCCTTTCCCAGGGTCGGTGAGGGACAGCGAAAACTCGTCGTCCATCTGGAACATCAAATCGGTAGTCGACTGTCTGGACTTGAGAAGCGGACTGCGAGAAGCGGACAGCGCTCCATCCTGGGCTGGGCCCGGTTTGACCTTTGGAGCCGAAGGGGAAGGAGCTGCCTTCTCGTTGCTTGTTGCACGAGGCTTTCCTTCAGAGCTGTCAATACGATTCAGGTGCGGTCTCAGCCTCATGAAATCGATCTTCCGCCTCCTGTCACCTTCTATGGCAGATGCAAGCTCCGGATATTTCTCGAAAATGAAATCCTCGGAATTGCGCCCTCTTGACACAGGTAAACTGGTCAACTGATTATCACGACAGACAGAATCAAGGGTTTCGAGCAAGGACTCATCGAGATCTGCCAATAACCTACCGATTGTAAGCATTCCTGCCAGTGGTATCCATGGCATGCGCGAAGATAAAGCTTACCTGTTTGCCAGTAGATCCTCGAGATTGAGGCAGATATATTCTAGAGCCGCATTCCTAAACTCTTTCACGGAGCATGGCGTGATCACATTGAGCAAGTGGCAGACATTGCGGGTATGCACTAATTATCATGCATCAGTACCTCACTCCGAGCGGCGCAACCGATCATGAAGCTTACCGAACTCCCCAAGCATTTGTTGACAAATTTGAGCCAATCGGTCAATCATCAGCTCATTCGCTACAAATGCAACATCGATTATCAGGTCAATGAACTCGTCTAGATCCTTTGACTTGACATCGTCGAAAAGCTCCTCCTGGGTGTCGGCATATAGGTACCGAAGTACAAAGTCGAACACATATTGGTCAATATGCTTGAGATCAACATGAATAATGGCGTCTGCATGAGCACGGCGCGATGAGAGCCATTTACCAGCTGAGCGACCGAAGAATAATGCACTGAAGAAGGGGCACCTCTGACACAAGACATGGCTATGGGCCTTGACCTCACCCCCTTTCAAGTCGATGATCACATCTCCGCTGTCGAAGAAAGCAGGATCACGAATGGCACGCTCCATGTCATGCCGCAGAGCCTTTGTTGGTTCGATCATCAGCCTGGAAGCTCGTTCCAGAGTTGGTAGATTGAGATGAGTGGCGACACGCATCACTTCGCTCCGGACCTGGCGATATTGAAAAGACTTCTCTGATGACTGTCTAGCCTGGTGCCAGACATCCAATATCTCATCTGTGTACAAAAACAAAGCTAAATTCAGAATGGTGAAGATGTCCAAGGATTGAAAGGTAAGTTGCACATGGCCCTCATTGTCACGCTCAATCGATAAGATATCAAGTGAAGAATGGCGATCTGTATGCCGGAAGCTATGAAGGATCTCACGAAGGACCGAACTCCGTCCAGTCAAGATGAATTCGTGAACAGGAAGTCGTATGTCCGAAGATGTTGTCTTGATCCAGATGACCCCGGGAAATGCTTGGGCTTGCGAAGATTCGAAGTAAGGCTCAATTTCTGAGGCTTCCAATATCGCTTTCTTGATAAGGAAGGCTGGGTTTGAGTCCCGGCTATCACCTCCGACCACATCCACCGGGCTGACTGTGTCTCTAAATGAGCTGAAAGGAGACAAGGGGAGGTAGTCCACCCATAAGGTCGGCTGAGAAACAAGAATCTGCTCCCGAGTTACCTCACAGTCGCGCTGTACGGCTGCAAAGGCCCCATAAGCATTGCTGGAAACGCCGATCACTCGAGACAACCCAGGTATCCTAGCGAATTTGTAGTCCTTGGCCGAGTCTTTTGACTTCCTGCGCTTCTCTTTGCTCCAAGCAGAACCGGATACGGTACAAATAATGACCGACCCATCCTGCCCAACGTCAAAATCCCTTGCTGCCATATGAGATCTTTTCACAGACCAGATCCTACTCGGTGCCGACATGGAGTTCCGAGGTTTGAATGGATTTGTCGTTGATGTTGACGTTGAGGGGACCTCTGTCTTGTTGACTTGCACTGTGTATACCTCTCCGAAACTTGACAGAGCGCAGATGGTATTGCCAGCGGACTTGACTTTGACCACTTGGTTGACAGAGGAGCCATATCTCGTGGCCATGAAACTATCTTTGATAAACCTGGAACTGACATCTAGCGGGAATGATAGTTTCGAGTAACCATACTGGGAAAACACCCATACTTCATGGTTCTGAAGAAGAACCGATGTTGCCTGATCGATCGCGGATACACTCTGAATGGGAGCACTGAACAAAGATGCTCCTACGCGTCGAGGAATGATCTGCATTCCAAGAGATCGAGCATCGGAGTCGATCAGTCCAAGTTGTCCTTCGTTCTTGCCGAAAGTATAAAGACCAGAATTGCTGAAGACAACGGAGTGCACTGCTGATGCAGCCGCCCCGATGATTAACTCCTTCTTGAAAGGATTGAAAATTTGTCGGGGTTGCTTTTGCAGGGGCACATCGTCCTGATTGTTGGACCTTGGCAAGCTGTAACCCAACTGACCGTACTTGTTGCTTCCCCAGCTGAAGATTTCCCCATTCTCGGTGATTGCAAGAGTGTGGTCCTGGCCTAGGGCCACGGAGACCACCTTCTTATTGGCAAGGCCTCCGCCCTCGATGCAAACGAAAGTGAAACGTGTGGTTTCGTCCCCAGTGCCTAGTCGTCCACCGGGACCAAAGCCACACAAGAAAAGGTTCGACTCGGGATCGGTGGTAAGGATAGCCGTGTGAAGCTTAGACATAACAACATCTTGGATCTTGATATGTTTGTTTTTCACAATTGCAGGAAGATCATTGGCACTTGCATTGTCTGAGTCCTGTTGAGCATCGGCCTTGCCAGCCTCCAATCGCTGTTCCTGAAATTCACGGAAAAGTCGTTCCAGAAGATGCCCTGGTCTCTTGAGGGTAATACGCTCTGGAAACTGACGATCATCCTGATCTCCAACACCAAGATTCAGGTTCTTGTTACTGCCGAATGTAAAGACCTCGTCGCCATTTAGATTGGTGCTTGGCTTCAAGACACCCCTGCTAAAGCGGCTGTCGTGGTCAGGATCATCGTCCTCCGATGAGATTTCAGAGGTGAGATCGTTATGCTCAACCTCCGCAATCAATTTTCCGGAGGTGAGAGAATCAGAGCTTCGTTTAATGTCTCGCGCCGCTATCGTGGCTGCGTACACATCAAACGGGCTGTATCCCTCTCGATCCTTAATTCGAATCAAACTTCCAACCGGAAGCCCGGAGTTGCCCGCTATGCTGAAGTCCGTGGCGTCGCGCATGTCCCGGACCATCAGGGCCTGTGCGATTGTAGCGTTTCCCGCATAGAGGGCTCGATGCAATGCCGTCCAGCCGCTCTCCCAGTCTTGCACATAGATATCCAGGAAAGGAACCTGGAGCAAGGCAACGGCAAAGTCTATTGCTGTGGGTTTTGTCGATGATGCCACAAGGTGTAGAAGTGTGCGCCCGTATTTGTCCCTCACGTTCAGTTCTTCCCTGGACAGGGTCTTACCAGTACGTAGATTGACCCCACGCTCAGGAATCGGAGTCCCGGGAGAAGTCCCACTCAGCTTCTTGCTTCTGGTTGAAACCCCCGGCGAAGATGTCAGTCCTAACCCAGGGCTCCCAGCCTTCAAGCTGCTTCCATTCCCTGCCGTTCCAGTGGCAGTTGCCAGGAAGCGCTGGAAGCTCTCGACATCATCGTAGAGAAAGAATCCCCAAAGCTTGCTACTCATGTGCCCAGAATTTGTGTCAGAAACTCTTATCGACGCAGGACCAGAACGTCGCCGTGACCGCGGAGGGTTGGCGGGCGCACTGGCAGAAAGACTGCGGGAGACAAGAGTATTCTAACGGGACAGGAGGAGAAGTCGACCGCGGTCAACTCTTGGAGGAATTGTTCTCTGAGCGGTTTGATCGAGGGTGACAAGCGCGATAGACGGGGAAAGTCGAAGAGAGTGCGAGCGGGTGCGGACTGAAGGCCTGGCGGAAGCGGGCGTGTCGCGAGTGAGAGAAGTTGTGGTGGCGATGGATAAAGCTAGCAGTACACGAACAGTCCAGAACTCGACTGGTGGAGGTGGGGGGAAGGGGGGTCGGAGGGAAAAGGGACGACACGTCGATTCGACTTTGAGACTGGTACGCGACCGTGTTGAGGCTACGGGAAGGGGAGTTGCAAGTGGTATAAGGCGACGGATGGGAGGGGAGGTTCGAAAAGTGGGAGAGAGAAGAGGGGGATGGAATCTGACTGGAGTGCAGGTGGTAGTAATAAGTTAGCAGTAATAATCATGGATCATTGATTGATGGCTTTCGACCCGTGGATAAGACCGTCCGGGCGGTGGCCAATCGGGGATTGTACTCCCCTCCATGCCCCCGGACGAGAGGCCGACGACGAACCTTTTCTTTCTTCCTCCTTCTCCTTCTTCTCCTTCTTCTCCTCAGCTTCTCACTGCTGGCTCTTCTTTCCGTTAGGGCTCTCTAGGGCTCTCTAGCTTCTAAGAGGTTCCGTGCTCAGCTCAGATGATTTACCTCGGGATATATGCTCCCCGCATCGCGGGGTATCCGGCTTGAGAAAGAGCATGTCCACCGTATAGTGACTTATAGTTGTATAGTAGTATGGAGTAAGCGCATCTGATCAACAGGGGCGGCAAATCTCGTCCCGATCGCTAGTTTTGCATAGCTTCAGGATATGACGCAGCAACATATATCTTGAACTGTTGAGGAAGCTCTTTTCATCTCGCTCCTCATCGGAGAGGTCACCGATGGTGTGGCCCCGTTCGGCAGATGAGTGACTTTTGGTTGACTCCAGGAATATTGACTCCAGGAATATCAAGGACATCCTCTCATCCGAGGACAAACATGTATTGCGGCTGTGTGGTCTGTAGAGGTACGCTGGGAAGTTCAAGGTAAGTTGTTTTAAATAGTTACCAAGTTGGGTCGGTTGGAAGGTAGGTAGTCAATGCCGCAGACTTTAAATGAGGCTGAAGACAAAGAATCACCCGATTGTGGCTAATGATAGTCAAGCCCCAATTGAAACACATACGCACGCAGTAACTTCCTCCGTAGGGGGTACTTCATGGCACAATGCTCTAAGGTCATAATCTACCATCTAAAAAAATGTTGATTCTGCTCAAGAGGGGATGAAGGTGGTGTCCGACTCATAGATCCGGGGTTGCAAAATTAGCAGAGACATCTAGAATCATCGGACTAAGCATCCATCCATTATCAACCAGTGCATTACATTATACAGGTTCACACGGTTAGAATTACTTCAGAGGGGCTTGTTATCTTGTCAGTCAAGTGGTCACGAGTACCTACTTCAATTTTACTTACCTACTTTATCATACTTCTAACAACTGCAGAGGTATGCTACGTGCGCAATGCAGCTGTGATCAGCTCAGCACGAAAAGATGGATTTGTGTGGTGGAAGCGACCAAAAGGCCAAGGTGACTGGCCATCATTAGCGAGGAAACAGGACAAAGGTACGAACGAAGCACGGAGTCAGCCAGCTTCACATTTCATGCATACAGCTGCATCACCAACTGGCCCCAAACAGACTGGATCAAGTCGGTGGTCGTATGTCGACCGAGCGAGCTCTCGACCTTCGAGCTCGGTCGCTGGTACTTAATCCTGGTCGGGGAGCTGATCCATATATAACTACTAGCCCTGAGTAGAATCGTGGGTAGCTAGCTATCCACGCTCCAATCCAGAGTCATCATCGAAGAGTCTAGGTTGTCTTAGAGGCCTTAGCCAGCCGCCTTTGCAGCAGAATCCGCAGTTCCGGTGCATCATGCCGGTAGTGCGTTGTACAGTGCGAGTCCTGGGATTGGCTCTTGTTGCTGGGCAGAAGCTCCTGAAAGTTCACAAGGAATCGCTAAGGCACTGTGCCTTGTAGACCGGGCAACTAGCATCTGCTCTCCACCTAACCAGCAGGCCGTTGCAGGTGAGGCAGCCAGTCCCAGGAACTTGAGGAAGTGGTCCATGCTGGCGGGTGCTCCAACAGGGGATGATGGGAGCCCCATTCCTCTCTCCATGTTGCAGGTAGATTAGCACCTTTGGTTGGAAGAGAAATTCGCCGCTGACCGGAGGGTTTTTCTTAGGGGGTGGGGGGAGAGAGAAAGATGAGATGTGAAGGTTATTGGTAGAAGAACTGAAAGAATACCAGCTGCAAACCACAAATAATTCACAGGCCGATCGATGTCGCAAGCAGCTCAGAACAGCAAAAGAGCATGTTGTCATGGGCGGTGATTATCATGCAAGTTGATTGATCGCCCCAAGCGCACGCCCGCAGTACCCTGCTAGCCCAGATCGGGACTAGAGCCTGTTTCTTTCCATTGACCCTGTTCATTTATTTTCAAGATGAATGCATACTGGTACCGAGTATGTGTCGAATCTACGAGTACTCACATACTATACATCCATGTGTAATTATATGTAACAAATAAGATGAAGGAGGTATGGAAGTGACAGCCACCTGATGGAGCAGATAAATGATCATCATGCCGATTGTGGTCAGGAATCTATACTTAGGTAACTACTGTACGGAGTACAGTCCAGTTTATCAAGCCATGAAGTCATGAGGAGGATTTCCTTATCAGTGCCGATTACCGTCCATGACGGCTCCACGGAGCTGTTCGATCAAAGACAGGCTGAAACAAACCTTCCCTGTCTGGTATGTATGCCTATGTACCGTCACGGGTTATGCTCTTGACCGCCTTCCAATTTACTGAGACCTTTTTAAATGCAGTGTTGTGGGTGTAAGAGGTTTGCCAAGTGGAAGCAAATTAGTGCTAAAAGGAAATAGAAACCGAAAATTCAAAGCAAGAGAGCTTAGTACCTAGTAATTATTCATCTATAACCCTTGCTGACTTCTTTCTCTAGAGTCTCTTTGAAAGGGAAGTGGTGGCACCCGCCATCAGCCTGACTGACCGCTTGCACTTGCACTTGCACTTGCACTTGCACTTGCACTTGACCCTCGAGTCACCGGGTGTGCGTCACAGACCACTTGGTTTCCGTACGGTACAGTACAACAGTTCGCCCTCTCATTATCCATCCATTGCTCCTCCGCAGCCCAGGTTCCGTCTGGCTCTCCCTCCCTCTCCTAGGTTAGTTAACTTATCTTCCTTCTGCCATTGACAACTACCACTACCGCCATCTTCCCATCTTTTCTCCCTTTCTCAACTTTCTTGCTCTTTCCCCCATCACCCCCCCCCCCCCCCTGGCTGCATTTTTGAACCAGACCTTCTCTACACTGTGAAGCAGGATGGATTCTTGAATGCTTCATCTCCCTCAACGTGAGGACGCCGTGCACATCCCCTCTCCCTTTCTCCGCCCAAGTCGGTCGTTAATGCGGAGAAGCCTCCCAAGGTTGTCTAGGCCCCATGCTCCGAATGCTCTTCAGCATCTTGTTGCCTGAGCACAGCAAACCATGAACCTGATCCTCTCTCTCACATCTTCCATTCTGTGCCTGTTACCTAGCGCTTAACCCCCCAACCCCCTTTACGGTTTCATTGCTGTTCGTTATCTTATACAAATTCTTTTTGGCAGCTTGGTCCGTTAGCATGGCTATCCGCAGCGCAACTGGTACCTTTCTATTTCCTTGATCCAACCAGATCTGCTCCACGGTCCTTTTGGATTCTGTGTCTATATTCAACTACTTGCTCTTTATATGATCCTCAACTTTACAACAAAACATCATGCACCAACATCCTCGATCACCGGCCCCTCCGCCACCCGCATCTGCAACCAGGTCGAGCCGCTCGGAGGACAATCGAGAGCAGGACACTCGTCCAACTTCCCCAGCCTTCGATCCTAGAACATCAAGCAGAGGATTGGAGATAGAGACGGGCCCTGAGTCGCCAGAGCAGAGCCAAGCTCGACGACCCTCAAAAGAAGCCATAGCTAAACTCAACCAAATCATATCAGTAGGGCTTCCTTTAACGTGCTTGACCTGGTCTCATTTTTTTTCTTTTTTTGCTGGTGCTTTGCTGATACAAGTATCAATCTAGAACTACCATACCAAAGCCGCTCTGATAATCCTTCATTCCCGCGTTGAGCTCCCTCCATCCTTCAACAAAGGCTCCGATACTCCTAGGGTTAACCGCTGGGTACGTTGCTCTGATACCGCCCCGTCTGTCTTCAGCTCTCGAGACCGCCCAGATTAGATCTGACATGCTGATCACAACTAACACATTTTGTAGTTCAACGTTGAGCTAGAAGATACTGACGTGCTGCGAGAACAACTACGAACCTGGAGAACATGTGATGCGAGTGAGAACCGGCCTCCGCCGCTGATTATCGAGACATACCTAGACACTAAAGGGCTCACCAACAACCAAAGCCTCGTTGCCTTGGATGAACATGGGAAACGATTTGATGTTTTGGAGTCTCTGTCCTCGTCTCCAGAAAGGCGATCTACCGCACCCCTCTCGGCTGGGTCTGACGATGTGATTCTGGAGCGGTGGAAGGTGGAACTCGGAGGCATGTCTGATAAACTACCGACGGATCTTGGTTCTATTCTGCCTACGATCTACAAAAAGAGCATCGTCCTGTTCAGGTCCTTGTTCACATATTCTAAATTCTTGCCTGCCTGGAAGTTTGCGAAACGCACCGGCAGACTTCGAGCACACCCGGCCTTGCGGATCAAATACCGTATTTCGGCGGGGAATCCCGGTGCAGGGAGCTCGAAGCCAGATCGGTTGACGATGCCACTGTTTGAAAGCAGCGATAAAGTTGTGGAGACGTACACCTTTGGGGTGACGGATTCACCTGCTGGTCCATTCTCTGTCGAGGTCACATATCGAACGAGCTGCGAATTCCGTGTAGATGATTCTGAAGCCCTTCTTAGTTCGCGTTTCATGGGTGCCGATGATGAAGGCTTTCGTCCCTCACTTCCAAGTCGAGATTCGCATATGAAAGTCGCCAATCCGGAAGTAGGGTCGGTACCCCTTGAGAAACGGACTGTCGAAGATCCAGACTTTGGGCGTGCCTATGGCAGCCTCTCGACCTTCCATAATGTCGGGCCTACCACTAGCGCCAGTCCTATATCAGCCCTACGTGCTGCACAGCAGGCTGGCGCCACGTCTCCCTCACCACCCGCATCATCGTCTCGGAAGCCTCTTTCTATGAACAAAGCAAGTCCTATAGGCCGTGCGGCTGTTCTCGCCAATGAAGGTAGCCCGGGCGTCGTTAGGCGGCCTTCCATCTCTTTCCAGCCTTTCAAAGCTCCGCCATTGTCTGCCTCTCCCTCACTTGTTGATTCTCCGCTTGTGGCTTCTCCGCGGTCGACAGCGGCGCCTCGTATACCTATTTCTGAAGCCAAACCCGTGCCTTCCCCGTCTACAACAAGCTCTACCCGGAAGTCATTGCCTGGCACCTCCGAGCAGACTGTTGCTCCTTCGAGCTCTGCATCGCCGCGGCCTGCTTCTATCGCAAGATATAGTAGCGCTTTCTCGCACCGTCGTGCAAGGCCTTCTTCCGGTAACATCACCAGGCCTGAAGATGATACCTCAAGCGGGAGAGCTAGTGCCACCTCATCAAGCGCTCAACCTGGCTCTGGTTTACTTGCGGAAGCAACCGGGACAAGTGCTGATTCACTCCACGCTGACGATGAGAATATTTCGGACTTTCTAAAGTCGCTGGATATGCACAAAGATTTGCTGAGCAACTCGAAGTCGACTGCTCGTGACGATCAAGGACGCCGAACAACGGCCCCATCTGCTGCGTTGAGTCGCTTTCAACGCATGAAGGACTCCAATGCTGCTCTATCGGATTCCATTACCTCCTCATTGATGCTTCATCGCTCGTCCATCTCATCAAGCAGGCAGTTGTCTAGTGTTCCGCCAATGGTGGCTGGCACTTCAATTTCTACGGCTTCCTCACCGGGAAAGCCTATTTCCCCCCACACCCCCCACACCCCGGCTATACCTTCGCGCTTGAGCTCGAACAGTATTGTTGACTATAATGATCCTGGGAACAACGATCGACGAGAGTCACATGTCGACCACAGCTCGCCCCTCGATGAGAACGTCAGTGAAGGAACGGCCATGGTTAACCCATCGAACGTAAATGCGATCGATATTCCTACGTCACCCACGTCACTCTTTCCACCCACGTATCGTCGGCCAAGCTCTGCTGCTCACCGTCGACGGACAATTACGACAGATGACGAGGAAATTTTCCCCTTCAACCTTCGCAGCATAAGTTTGGGAGCTGAGGACAGGTCCAACAGCAGCCTCAGTGCCATGCAACGTCAGCATGATTACGAAAGCGATAAGGCCAGTTCGAATCAGACGCATAGAGTGCAGCAGGCCCCGCCCGGCACTGAGGATCCATCCTTGGCACCTAGCACTGCAACACGCACGATGGGTACCCATCGAGGTGCAGCCGCGTCGGGGCCGTCAGCAGTCACGTCGGGTCACCATGTGTATCAGCCGCGTTTTAGCCTTTCTCGTGGACGAGGCCTCTCCGGCCCTCAGTCTCTCAGCTCCGGGTCAGGTAGCCTTGCACGTGGCTCAACGATTCCTTCATATCTCACCGAACGCGATCACGATCGTGACGGCAACGCCAGTGGGAGCAACAGCGGTACCTCAATGATTGAGGGCCGACGACCCAGCACCGGCCGCAACAATCCTCCGCAATCGCAAGTTGAGGAGGAAGAACCGTTGCTGTTTGCGATGAGTGATTTCGGGGCCTCTCGCCGAAGCTTTGAGGAAGGCAGGCAAGGCAATCATAGCGCTGACCCCACTGGTAATTCCGGCGGATCGAGACGAGGCGGCGGCAGGCGAGGCGGCGGTCTTTCTGGCTTCCCTGTCTGGCCATGAAAGGACTACAATCAACCTCTCACGCCCACACTTTAACTCTGATTATCTTCTCGGATGCTTTCTGCGTCCTGGATGTTTGATTTTGGCCGCTTTCTCCACCATCTCACATACCACCAATTTCCTTCTATTCACTCACACATTGTTCACATCTTCGGTATTGTTTTGGTGCTCATTTTTTTCCATTATTATCTCAAGGCGGCTGGTAAGTTTATAGACTGGATCTCCAAGCACTTCCGCAATGTGCGTCTGGATCGGCGAATAAGGTTGACTTGATGTCCCGAATTTCTTGTTTCTTGGGTTGCAAAGCATGTTTGTCATACTACCGTTCTACTTCCCCCTTTGCATTCTGGCGTGGAAACAGCGTCCTTCGTATTTTTCTTCCTCCGTTCTGTTTTTTTTTTTTTTTTTTGGATTATCCCTCTTGTATCGAATTTCCGAGCGTCTTGCAGTTAATATCCTCATGGGCATTGATCTGTCCTTTCTGATCTGACTCTATTATCTTATCTTTATCTATTTACATTGCTACAATTCTCACTTTTCAATTCGCCATGTTTGTGCAGATCCTCGACCTTGCTTTTACCGGGACGAAATCCTCTTCCGACGCTATGACAACGGGACTTAGAGAGGCGGACTGTAATAAGCTTGTGTGGTGTTATACGAGCCTTTGGACATAATACACCAGCTTCTGAGAGCCGTCTTAGTTTACAACGAAGTTAAAAATTTTTGAAATATGCATTAACCTAACCGCCGGGGTATGAGTCTATGAAATGAGAAAAAAAAAGGAGAGAAAAAAGAAAACTTTTTTCCAATGCCTTGGGGGTTTTAGAGAAAGGCAAACAAATGCGCCACCAATTCCTTTGCTGTGCCAATGTTCAAACTTTTTAGGTATGGTACATTGTATCTGTTTGAAGACAGTTTGACTCATAAGATTGGCGATAATGATGTAGTGACTCATTTCCAGCACCCGAATAGCCTGGGCTGGGCTGCTGAAGCCTAGACTAGAGCCCGGCCGGGGCTATCGTGCACTTCCAGAACCGGTCAGCCTCTCGTTTGGCTGAACAACGAGAGGATGTGATTTGCCTGTGCTGGGCTGAGCCTTGTGATAGGTAGGAGGTAGATGTGAGGTCGATGGTAGGAAGGTAGACGGGGCTAGGGAAGATCATGGATGGTAAGTTAAGAGGAGGGGGCGGAAATCCTCATGGTGGGGTATAAGGGTGGTAGTATAGTTGACATGATCGGGGTTGATGATGTGGCGGATCCTGTCATGTGACGTGCGCCAGGAACCCCTCGTGCGTAAATGTTGTGAGTTGCAGCTGGACAAGGGAGGAGAGGGGAGGGGAGGGGTCCGGTCAGCCAGCTTATTCCGCACGACACGATGATGGCAAGGCTGTTGTGGGAAGCAGCTGGGGCTAGAAGCTGCGGGCATGAATTGACTCGGTATGTAGGATGACAGACCACCACCACCACCACCACCACGACTACCAGCGGTAGCAGGAGCAGGAGCAGGAGCAGCAGTTGGTGATGGGCCGATCTGGCCAGGCCCATGGGACTCAATGGGTCGGAAGAAATGGGATTACATCCTGCGGAAGGTGTTACCGGAAGCGCTGCGACGCTCCTTGGCCCGGAAATTGTGGGAGGATGTGGACTGTTGCTCGGGTCGGTTGAAACTCTTCTTCGCTTGCTGTCTGCCAGCGCCGGGAGTGAAGGTGACTTCACGCTCGCCGACCACCCCGCCCCGACGAGAGGGCTTATCCCTGGTGCGCATGTTCTGCGCGCGCGAGCCGAAGGAACGGTCACGGGTCGAGCTGACGTTGGTCGAGGAAGAGACCTCCATGCGGGGCGCTTCCTGGTTGCGGCCCTGCTTGTTGCGGCGGTAGGAGGCGGTGGAGATCTTGTTGGAAGCGGCGGGCTTGGACTTGTATTGTCCGCCATCACTTTCCGAATCGGAGCTGTCCGAGCTGCCCCGGACGTCGTCGACCATCTCCTGTTCCACGGCGGTGAGGCCTCTTTCCTTGCGGGGAGGCGCCTCGACCGCGGTGCTGGGGTTGAGAAGCTGGAATTCGCGCGATGTCTCGTCGATGGCGAAGTCCTCGTCCTCGAAGAGCTTGGCGAAACGGGAATCGCCCAGAGGGTTCTTGTCGGCTTCTTCGGTGGTGGTGGCGGCGGCGGCGGTAGGAGGAGCATCAACCATGTCATCGTCGCCGCCCCTCTTGAGGACACGCTGCGCCCTCTTGCGCTCATTCTTCTCCTCGATGCTGAGCAGCTTCTCGGCAAGTCTCTGGTTGACCTTGACGGCGGCCTTCTTCTTGCCACGGATACGGCTTTCACGTTCCTTCTCGATCTTCTCCCTAACACGCTTGGCACGCTCTTCTTCCCACATGTAGGGGTTGGTGATAAGCCTGGCCTCTTCGTAGAGCTGTTGAGCCACAAAGTAACCGTGCATGTAAGGCCGCAGAAGGCTGGTCCGGCCAATGAGGTGATCGAGGTTGAGAGTCTTGAGCTGAGGAACGGTCAAGAACTTGTAGTTGTCGTAAACAGAGCCCGCCTGGCTGGGGTTGAATGCGTTGGGGTCGTTGGGGTCTTCCGCCATTTCTTCCACAAGGTTGTCGAGGAACGAACACCAGCGAGGCGATGGTCCAAGCTGAGGAATCAAGAACGAATGCTGCAAAGGCCCTTCGTTGGCCGTGAGAAGCATTCCGCTATCCTTGCACCAAGCAACCGAGTTGATGTCCACAGCAGGCTCAACAGATGTCCATGGGCTTCCGTCACGGGGATCCCAAATCTTGATGATCTTCTTGTCCGCTGAGAGAATCTTGGGTTCCAGGGTCTGTTCGCGGGAGGCGGTGGAAGGCTGGAGGAATTTCAATGTGTGAATGGGGAAGCCATATCCCTGGTCCTTCTTCAACATGGGTCGGGACATGCGCAGATCATAGAGGAAGATGAGTCCGTTCGAAGAACCCGTACCGAGCGTTAGACCAGATCTGTGGAATTCCAGCGCTGTGATTTCTTGTCGAGACTCATCGGGATCGTGCGCGGGCGATACCAGAGTGCCGATCCTGCTTCTCGCCCTAGGATCGAAGAATTCGACAGTCCCGTTTGAGGTACCGAAGGCAAGAAGGTTGTGACTTTCCTCGGCAATTGCTCCTGTATTGACAGCGCCCGTATTGATTCCACCCTGCAATGTACCTCCACCAGCAGACGTAAAGTCATCGCCACCCACATCAACTTCGAAGCTTCGCATGTATCGTCCCATTTCCAGGTTCAATCGAAAAACTTCTCCCATGCCGTCGCTGTTGACGCCAACCGCTGGCACCAAAGCTTCTGTCGACTGTCTATCGTATACCAAGTCACGTCCGTATCTGGGAAGTCTTGTCTTGTGGTGCATGCCCGAGGGAGTGTGAAATTCGAGGGAGCGGTCGGACTGGAGGTGGAGGGACTTGGAGTAGTCCGACGAGAGTAGAAGGAAGGTAGTGTTTTCGACATCCGTATGACGCGCGTCTGCCGGTAGAGTCAGTAAAAGGAAGACTTCGAAGTGGAAATTCTCATCAAGGACTTACAACTCAGGGACAGAGCTTGTAACGAATGAACGTGCATCTGCGGCTTGTACGTTCCTGCGGGGATGCGGGTTAGTTGATTGTTCGGAGCAGTCGATGCCTGCGCAAGCGCATACCTGTGCTCATAACCCAATCTCCATCTTCACTAACGCGGATGCATCGACTGGCTTCCTCGAACCCGAAGTCCTAGTGGAAGGATTAGAAACTGATAAGAGCCGAACATGGATGGTGGTCGGGTCCTGACCTGCAGTAATTCAACTCTGTTCGCCCACTCCGGATCATTCTTCAAACTCCTCTTTCTCCGCCTAGCAAGCCATTCTGGGAGCTAGAATCATATACCATCAGCATCAATCTTGCTGTTTTTGCTGGAATGCTACCAAGTTCTTACCTCGCGGGCAGTATTGGAGCCCGAGATCGCTGTAAAACCGTTAGTGTCTCATTCGGGAATTTATGATCTGTTAAGCTCACTGTAGACCGGGACCTCCGACTGATTGGAGAGCTTCATGGCGAGGTGAGAGCGTTGAAAATCGCAGCGCAGCGCCAGTCAAAGTCGATAAGGGACTTATTTTTTTTTTCGGGCAAAAAAAGTTGCCGCGATCCAGAATATTACGGTATCGATAGCTGATGGAGGTGAGCACGTGATGCCGCGGAAAGCCGTTCTATCTGATTGGCTGGGGCGGGCCGAACCAAGCTCCGTTGCTGAATGGAAACTGGAACTGAATTGGTGAAAGACTGAATGGCGGCTGCGAAATCGAAGGGCCCCATCGGAACATCTGGGGGAAATCAGCGGCCATTTCGCCTCTTCGGGAATGCTGATATCGTACCTAATCCAATCCATCCATCCCTCCATTCATTTATCCATCTCCCTCTCTCAGGGCTTAGCTCTTGTATCTCTTCTGCTGCTTCATGGCGCGTGGTATTCTTTGACAAAATACATCAGTATCCTATATACACATACGCCCTTACCCCCCTTACTCCGGTACTACCTCGATCGCGAAGCCTTAAACTTCCAAAGAGCGATGGCTTCAGGAAGCTGATCTGTTTACTGACTGCTAAAAGGGTTCCATGTTATCGCACTGAGATATGATCATTTGGGAATGCGCTCCTGGAGATGAATTCTATTTCGCCAGTGGAAGCGTTCCTGGCTAGCTAAAAAAAAACATTCGCCAGTATTTCCAAAGGGGCTTTTAATATAACCATGGACTTTCCAGGCGGGTCCGTCACCAACATACGCGTCATTGTAAGTCATTTGCCCGCAAGCACCTTTAGCATCCATTTAACCTGATCTCCAGGATGGATTCTCGCAAATCTATTGGAGAATTTATACCGAGGAGCCTGGTATAACCAATATACCAGGCGAATCTCCTGCAAATGGCTATACCATTTTGAAACATCTCAGCCGCCTCAAAGATCTTGAGCTCAGGCTGAGGAATCTGGATTGCTTGGTTTCAAGCTATCCTCGAAGACTCTGTCTCTGGACGTTCTCCTCTACTCCTGGCTTCGAGGCCCTGGCCTCTGTGGCAGCAAGTCGGGGTAAAGATGACACGGGCAGGCTTCTCGTCGGCTCTACTACGTTGAAAGGTACGTGATCTCTTGGAGCGCAAAGCTAGTCTTTTCGCTGCAGTGAGTGCTGACCCATAGACTCACAGTGTCTTCTTCTGGCAGTGTTTCCTCGTCAGATTTGGTCAAGAATCTGTCAGCGGAGCCTCAACTTGCGACAGGCGCAGCCGGGCCGCAACGACCCAGTGCGCCTACACCGTTCGTCACGATTTACGCTTCTTTCATTTCAGCTCTGATGGGAACGTTAAGTCTTCAATTGATACAGCAAATCGGTGCAGTTCCGCTGGGGTCACGGACCTTGCTCACGTTAGACGAACGAGGTCTCCACGAGACCGTCGGCTACAGTGCTGAGAGCCTCGCTTTCGCTCCAGCGCTGACTACGCTTCAAGTTCAACTGATATCTGCTGGGAAACTAACTGTGGCTTTGCAAACCGTACCACAACCTGGTCTGCTGAGATTGTGCAGCCCTGAAGATTCTCCAGAAAGCCATGACATTCCTCCTGGCACAGATCTCTGGCTTTCTCCAAGCGGATCGATTGCCAGACTAGTGACGACAAAACCAGCTCAGAGGGTGGGTTCTTCTCCGTACCCTTACAGCGCCGGGGGCGTGGGGTCTGATAAGTCGGACCCGGTGAATCGCAAACAGTGGATGGCCAATGTGCTGGGCTGGCTTTCCAATTTTGGTCTTCCAGTGAATGGCATCGGTGAAGATTCATGGGTGGAGGTTGAAGTCTGGGAACCATTCTACTCTAGGCTGGCTGGGGAGACATGGCGGCCGAACGATGGGGGCTTATCAACGCTTCCTCTCAAGCGAATTCTCTGGCCGGCTATATACTGCTTCAGAAGGACAAAATCAGCATCTTCAGACTCCTATGGTGAAATGGAAAGCGTCTGTGCTGTCATTGATAACCCTCTAGAATTTGCAGAAAAGTGGCACGTATTAGAGAAGCCCAACCTTAACGAAACGAGCCCTAAGCCTCTATCTGTCGTCCAGGAAACAGAGACCAAGGACCAAGATGCACCCACTCCCGATACGGTTGGCTTACCTGAAGGACTGGAAAGCCTTTCTCGGGCTTCACAGTACCCAGACTTACAGACTGCAGGCCTTGTATATCCCACGCCACCAGACGGGGCCACGACAGCAGGGCTCAATCCTACCACAGTCTCCTCGGATGCTTTTCTTGAAGACTTATACAACGGTTCAGCCTTTCCTCAGCAGACCAGGCAAATTTCTTTCGGCCAGCCACACAGCAAGGATCGCTCTGCAATGGATGTGACAATGTGTTTCGGTCCTTCGGCAGGTCTTGCTGTTGGATCCGGACTGTACGATACCAACGATGATGATGATCTGTTTGGTGATATGAATGAGAGAGATTTTGGAGCTAAGGGGATCACGGATGCAGACTTCAGCTTCTTCGATGAGCCGGGGTTTGACCGTATGGACGAAGGAGATCACGCAGATCCCATGCATGAAATGCCGGATTTTGCTGTAACAGAGCAACTTGAAGCACAACCTACGCCGGCTGAGCACACCTTTCCCGGCTTTGTGCAAGAAGCTGTCAAAGATCAGAGGTTTGAGCCTGAAGCTGACAAAATGGATGTTGCTACGGAAGCTCAGAGCGAACAACCTCCGCATGAAAAGGATGTCCCTCTGCCATCGCCCCAAGAAGACAATGTCGGCACTATAAGCCCTCCACTGAGTCCGGTTGAGGTCAAGAAATTTCTTTTCCCTGAGCCACGAGCCGAGAATCATCCATCACCCCAGCAAGGGCAGATGCCGGGGTATTATAAACCCATTCATTTCAAGCAGGGGATTTCCAGCTGGGATCAAAAATACAGTACTGAAGGAAAGTTCTGGTTCCAAATGCGTGGGAAAGACCCTATTGAGAACACCAACACCACGAGCAGTGATATCCCAACCATCGGCCTTCCTCGCCACACTACAACATCGAAAAGAAGCGCGGGTGTAAACCCATTCGATGAGCATGGCAGTCCGCTAGACGACATATTTCAGGAAGCAACATCAGACTCCGAGTTAAGCGACGCTGCGAGCATTGACGACGTTGAGAGTGAAGCTGAGAGCGATCTTTCACCGGCTACATACCCCACTCGCAAAAGAAAACGCAGTCTCTCAAATTCCGGTACCTCATTGGCTTTGTCCCCAGAAAAGACTTCGATGAACGCGGAGCAAGACGCAGCAACTCAGCGTCCCGATGATTCCGTCTTCTTGGGAAACTTCCTATCAACCTTTTCCGACTGGTCCTTGACCGGTTACTTCTCACTCTCTCAAAACCGGACATTCCCTGCCCTTCTTCAAAAAGAATTGCAAGTCCAGGTTGCCCAAATCCTGGTCGATCAAATCACACAATCTTCGCTCGACCACAAGTATGATGGGACCGTTGGTATCCCAGGCTGTGGCAATGAGGCGCATTCCCCGCAAAGCGTTGATGACGAATCATTCATGGGCGGGCTAGAAAGGCTCGATTTGAATAGCTTCGTCTCTCTGCAGGATCCTGTAGCACTTTCGCCTACCACTCAGGCCCGACAATCTTCGCAGCGGAAAGACACAAGCAAGGGCACCATTTCTCGCCTCGGCCCACCACATCTACGCGTCTGCCGCGGCAAAGACTTTCTGGAAACACTACCACCAGCAATCCCATTCTGGGAAACATTTGGGTTAGGACCGGCCCATGGCCAGAAGGATATACTAGCTTATTGTATCCATCCCCATACCGCCACAGAAGCTGCGGATACCTTTTTAGACCGTCTGGGCTTGGTATATTCTGGCTGCAATCTTGGTAATCATAATCGGGGGAATGACTCAAACCTGTTCAGTCGTGGTATGGGCTCATGGGACATCGATTTGTCACACACGCGCTATTCATCTATCATGCAATCCTTGAAGACGATCTGTGAGGACTTAGGTATGTCAGCTCTTTTTCACTTTGAGGCCCAGCGCTAACCCGGCTGTAGGAACGGCTTTGCAACAGAGTCCGCCCGGCAAGGATAACAATCTGGTCATCTATATCGTCAACCCCTTTGCTCACGCTGCGGCCTTGGTCGATATTTGTTCGGCCTTCTGGAGTCTGTTCCAAAGATATGTGGCCGATGCTGACAGGCAGCAGGCCCGCCAACTCAATGAGCTTGTGTTGCAGATAATTCCCTTCGACTTTCTCATGTCAAATGAATCTTTAGTCGTGCCTCCTCAAGCAGAGTACTTGAACTTAGCCCTCGAGGTCTATAGCCGGTGCCCACCAAAATCGCCTCATTCTAGCTTGGTCAATGGCGCCCCTCCAATGCTTCTTGCAGAACCACTTCCCAAGGCCATCAACTTCAAACTCTCATCTGAGAAGACTTCTCCACTGCAAGAAGGCAGGTGTCTCCACATCGCGTGCTCTAGAAGTCAAGATCAAAGGTGGATGAGCGTGGCCTGGTCAGATAACACCGGCGCTCTGCAGCGAACCATGTCCTATTGTCTCCGCTTTCGCAACTCGTCCGCGGTGAGGAGCATCGCGGAAGTTCGCGGTGAAATCTGGGGAGCAACGAAGGACATAATGGACAGGACCCAGGCGCGCTGGCGGGTTATTGTCGCCAACACAGATCCTGTGGATCAGGAAGAGGTTGACAGTAAGTGTGCCACTGCAAAGAGTTTTTTTGTGGTTACTGACAACTTCAGCCTGGACAAGCCTCACAGAACAGTACAACAAGTCTAGATCAGCAAATCTAGAATTAACGATCTTGAGTGTCGGTACCACGCCCGATCTTACACTTGAGCCACCGTTCTTGCCCCTGCCCATGAGCGCAGTTAACCCTCTTGCTTCAACCACCCCCATTGCTACGCCGAATCCTAGCATTTCCTCACCCGACCAAATCAGCACTGCGCCCACTCCTCCAAGCGCAGCGAATGTACCTCTGAACGCCCCCACTCCCACAGATACCAATCCTGAGATAGAGTCTGAATCCCTCCTCATGGACATATGCGATGAGACGTGGGGCGTTGTTTTGTCCCATCGTCTTAACAGCTCTATGCATCAAACCGAGTATCGACCCGCGCTGGCCAGCGGATACCTACTTCGCAGGAGAGGCTCTACCGATGGGGACGGAGTGTATACCATGGGGGCTAACATCATCTACACAAGGCGTTCTTCAGCTTCGTATGACGCCGTTCTTCGAGAGATCCTGAGCATGTACCGTGATCTTGCGACTCTAGCTCGGGCCCGGGGCACTCGGGCCGTGCAACAGGGTACACTACCCTGGCACATTGCTACTGTGGTCAAGGCTCAGGCGCTTCTGAGCTATGTTCTCTGATCGTTCTTCATGTGTTATATTAGTTCATTATACCATGTCGCGGCTGGTGTGAAGATACGGCGTATGGTGTTTTATCTACCTTATTAGAATATGATCCCCAGGCGAACTGTATATAACTATGGTGCCTCGCTTTCGTTCATCAAGCAATATGTGGGAACGGTACATCTAGCGTAAACGGGTTGGAGCTGCGTTCAAATGACTTTCACTGTTGTTGACCGATTGTTGAGAATATCATTCCATACCTTGGCTAACGAGTTCAGGTAGCTCTTAATCACGCATGCGCTGTTCAACACACCGAAGCTCTCTGTGCAGAGACTATGCATGTAAGTCAATGGTTGTTCGGTACTCGGAATCTGATCCTAGCCCCTAAGTTGCGAACGCGAATGATGGTTTGTGAAGAGCTCCGGCTATAATTCTGTCCACAAAGCACAACAACCGATGTGAGTAATCTCCACCAATCCAGCTTTGAAGCCAGCTCGCGACCACTGGACTGCCCCCTACTCCAATTCAAGGATAACATATTTTTCAAAGCCAGTTATGGAAATCTCCTTATAAGCCAACCCGAGATCTCCTTTCGTCCCAAGTACCGGAGATAACTCTTTTCTTTGTGGTTTGAGAAAGCCCATGGAGACTGTCTACTAGATACGGAAGATGCTGGAGCTCTTCAACAAATTCTTTGACAAGAAAACGAGATGCACCTGTTAGCAGCAGGGTCCGCAGTCCCAGAATAATGCTTTGCGTTCATTATAAAAAGCGATCATTTCTTCTGATGATTCAGCTCTTCCTCCCATCACGACTTTCACCTTATTCACACAAAAAAACGCAAAAACACAAGTCAAAACAACACAACACAAACATCATGCCTACTAACAAACAGCGCGTCCAGCCCAAGTCTCGGCGGTGGGCAAAGAGACAGCGACAGGCTCCCTCGACCAGCGCTGCGCAGAACGCCAGTCCGACCATGTGGCACGATTACTACAATGTCACCACCCACGGTGAAGCGACCCAGGACGGAGCCCACCACGTCTCATGCAAAGCGCAATGCCGCTACTGCTGGATGTTCTGGACCAGCCGCACCTCTTCCCCGTCCGCCATTAGTCTGCAGCTCCATCTGCATTTCTGCCCGGGTCGCAGAAAGCGTGCCGCCGACCAGAAGAAGAAGTGTAAGTTGGGTAAGTGCCCCCCCTCCTGCGATCTCGCCGCCAAAGATGAGACATCGACAAAGGGGGCTGAAGAATGGCACTACGATGGAGAACAGTGCCAACCACCCCAATTCAGCAAGCTAACAACGGACCAGATGCGCGAGCGGTTCGTGATCGGCACTAAGGGCTTCCGGTTGAAGGCGCAGTGCCGCGACTGCGACCGGAGGGTCTGCAATAAGCGGTATACGCTCTGCAGCCATCTGGCTGGGTGCGCGATGCGCCGCAAGTTCTTGCTCTTCCGGGGTGAGAAGGCGGGTCGGTGGGTGAAGTGCCGCGATTGCGGGGAGGTTGTGAAGGCGGATCGGGGGGTGAAGATGATGCATCTGGTCAAGGAGTGTCCTGCTAGGAGCTCTGATTGAACTGGAGGCTGTTTTCAGATTCCTGGTTGCGCTTGTTGAAGTAGAGGTGTCAGGCGTATTGAATTGAGTATTTGTTTTGGTTCACTTTAGCATAGGCGGGATAGCCGCGTTCGAATGCTAATTTATCTGAATTTTGATTATCCGAGTTTATTGACCATTACACTGGAGCTATGAAGTAACTTATAATATCTTATGTAAATCTGTTAGAAGATCGATGGAACCTTGTCACCGCCGCGGTGATCGAGTTCTTTCCGTGCTGGGAACAGACTGGCGTCCTCCATCATAAACGATCTTGAATAGGGATGACCGTGTTACCGTCCGCAGATTGCGGAGGTGCGGTTAGTCCTATTATCAACGGCCTTATGGCCCATACCAGCTGGATGGTCTACCGGTTGTATGTGTTCGCTTGTTCAAAACACCATGACAAATGAGATATTGCCTAATGGGGGAAGAAGCGCCTGAGGTCAACGGGGTCATGTGACGTGCAAACGAAACCGCGAGTATGTAACCACGGCGAATTCTTCTAGATTTCTCCCTTCCTCACCAATTCCATGAATCTCGAAGGCATCAGACTTCCCTTTATGGACCAGTAAAGTCATCAGAATCTCAACCGTATCTCTACCTTCAAGCCATCGCCATGAGTTCTCTTTGCTTAATCAATTCCTTCACACGATCTTTCCTACATGACATTTCCCCGACACAATGTGTAGATGAATATCTCATGTAAACTGTGTCCACTGCACGACACATCAAGTTTCAAAGTCGCCGCTTGCATTATCCACATAAGGATTATACCAGACATATAATGAACATTCCGGCCTTATGGTAGCCATACCGAGTCTCCCAGTTTGCAAACACCTCAAGAGAACTCCTTGTCCTGTAAGTATGTCTTTGAGACGCGTTACTAAAGAGCCAGGTTCCCAATGTCTTGCTCTTTGAACGCATACATCTTTCTCTGGAAACCTATTCTACATTGGACATTCACTGGCAATATCCGCAAACTCTTTGATGGCAGATCCTGACCCTGATGAATGAAATCTTGGGTTTCCCTTCCGAGAAGATCGGATTGAATGTTGGATTCTTGCTTGAGAAATTGTATAAATTCCCGTCCAAGACTCCTCTTCTCGTCACAGTTGTGTTCTTCACTGACCGGAATCGCCTGAACAGCAACCTCAACTGACACCTCTTCAACTCTCACCCATACATCAAACTCAGTCCTCCCAGGTAAGAACGGAACCATGTCTGCGCCGGAGTGCCCGAAGCTCATTTACCCAGCAGCAGAAGCGGACGAGGACCTTCTGCAGCACTTCGACGTCAAGGTCGGCAAAGATGGGACCAAACTCCTCCAGTTTCACCTTTGCAAGCGGCTCATGCGCAATGTCACCTTCTCGCTGAAATGGCATCTCCAACACGTGTGCGAGAGAATAAGAGAGAAAGACGAAACCAGATCAATGTGCTCCGCCGCGAAAATCACGCCCCGCTTCCACTACGACGACGAAGGTCTGGTTACTCATATCAAACACACCCGAATCGTATGCCGCCACTGCCACGAAGCTGTGACCGACTGCGCGCGAGCAATGAGGGCCCATGTGCAGACATGTCTTCAGGGCAGGACTCAGCCGGTAGAAGAAAACGCCTTCGCCGCCGAACTGCGACGAGACTATTTCGAAATCTCCTCGGGGAGGGCGGCGGCGGCGAAGGACGGCCCGTCAATCGGAAAGCGACTTGTCGCCACTGCCAGGCTGTCATGCAGGACCGCCAGCAAACGATGGTCAGGCATCTGGTTGGTTCTTGTCGTGCAACAGGTGCATACGGGCGGGTAGAGGGTAGACCTGATACTTTGGCGGGGAGTGGCGCCACGTGAAAATCGGCTCTACTGCCCCTGGAAGATGGGAGGATTATAAGATCTCTGGGTCTTCCAATATCTAGTACGTCTGGTTGTTCTCGAAATGCCCGGACATATCCACCATAGCGGTAATTGATCAACATAAACTCTGTGGATCTTGTCTTATCTACTTGCAGCCTGAATATATAATGTCTACTATACCAGGATCTCTTCTATCTATGCCCTACGATGTAAAATACCAACCAAGCTTTTTAACTGTATAACTTGCAGTCATGTTTCTTCGACTTGAGAAAGCCCTTTTCTGTGAATCATATGGGTTTCATTTTTTTTTGAAAGGTTAGCCACACCCTTGAGCACTTGAGCTTCTTGCGTCTGAAGTAACGAAACGGAGACTATGACCTCTCTCTCCTAAGCACAGACTCTTGGGAGCATGGTTGGGAGATTCCAAAATACTTTGGAACTCTCATTTCCAATGAGAAGCACCTTATATCGATGATAAAAGTATCGGATGATT
Source organism: Aspergillus brunneoviolaceus CBS 621.78 (assembly GCF_003184695.1). Classification (NCBI taxonomy): domain Eukaryota; kingdom Fungi; phylum Ascomycota; class Eurotiomycetes; order Eurotiales; family Aspergillaceae; genus Aspergillus; species Aspergillus brunneoviolaceus. The sequence goes on along the minus strand of NW_020290795.1, from coordinate 208,725 downwards.
TTCCCGACGAAAGAAAGGCATCAATTGTGTACGGTTCTGGGGGTTAATTGCTTGCAGTTACAAGGTAGTATCCAAATTTGTCACTCTAACTTTCGATGATGCAGAAGCATATATCTAGAGATTGGGTGCTGGCAAGGTGCAACAAAAATGGCCGTACAGCTGCTGGCCCTCAAACTAAACTCCCCTATGACTTTCAACATCTCTACCTTCACTCTGTACCATTGCAGCAGCAGCTAGTTATATCGAAGCTATCTTTACTCAGCAACCATGAATCGAGAGAGCACGAGACTCCTCACTAGCCATAATGTAAGAGAGTCACATGACCGCTTATCTATCTAATCAGCCGCGCGATAACTAGCCCATCCATATCAGCGCCCCCGCCCCAAAAAAAAAATTTGGAAAGAGTCCAACAAGACTAGCGCCAGCGCTGTTCCTTATTATATTCGCATTACATTCTTCTTATTTGCATCAATTAGACCTCCACATCACTAGTAGTCTCTTTAGAGCCTCACAAAATCCTCACCTACGCCACCCCTTCCCTCACGGTACTCAATCACCTCCCGGGAAAACCGAGTCCAGTAACCCCGCCATACCATACCGCCGCCCGCAGCACAAACACAACACAACAACAATCCTCAACCCGGGCCACTGCAGTCCCTCGAACCTCCTCATTTCGCGCAACCCCCAACCCACCAATCTCAAACCTACCTCAAACCCACCCCAAAAACACACTATCACCAAAATGTCCACCCACCCCGAAGAACCCACCGCCACGCCCCCGGCCGGAACCAACTACCTCGACCTGGGGATCACGCTCGCGCTCCACAACTGGCCGGCGCTGACGCTGGCGGTGCAATCCCTCTGGGGCGGGCCGACCTCGGCCGACAAGCGGGACTGGCTGTGCGGCGCGATCTCGGAGATGCTGGCGACGCGGCCGGAGACGGACTCGTACGACCTGGAGGACGTGCTGGTGCAGGTGATGACGGACGAGTTCGACGTGGACGTGGACGACGAGAGCGCCGCCGCCGTCGCCGACCAGATCATGGAGATGAAGGCGCAGACGGAGCGCGGGGAGTACGCCGCCATCCAGCACATGTGGGAGGTGTATCAGCGCAAGGGGGGCCAGAATCAGGCTGCTGCCGGGATTCAGCGGGCGGCCGCGGCGGGGCCAGATGGGGAGGAGGATAGTGATGAGGATGAGGATGATGAGGACGAGGACGAGGCGATGGATGTGGATATGGATGATGCGGCGGCGCCGGCGTTGGTGCGCGCGCCCAGGGAGAAGGTCGAGCCGGAGGTCGATGATGATGGGTTTACGACGGTTGTGTCGAAGAAGCGCCGGTGATCTTATTTCCCTCCCTCTCTCCCCCCCCTTTTTTCTGGTGCTCGATTACACTTGAATTTACTCCGTGTTGTATGTATTTCGATTCCCCTTTGTTTTTCTTTGTTGAGATAGATAAATACACTGCCATGGTTACTGGACTAGACTGTACTAGAAGACTTCTTTGGTCTTGGTGTTGTGTATCTGAAGCAAATGCTGGGTGGGCATGGCAAATTTTATGGCGCGATTTTCTAGTCGCTTTCTATCGACTCAGCAGGAGCAAAAATGGAATCAAAATCCTCACAAAGAAAAAAAATAAGATTCATCATCATCAACCAACGTTAAGCTTGTCATTGTGTCGAGCCCGTGGTCCCGCCCATGCCACCCTAGATTGTCGAGCCCGACAAACTCTTGTCCTATTGGTCGCGGTAAGAGAGATTGGGAGCTTATGCAATGGATGCCAATGCCCGATTATTCACACATTTACTCGGCAACAACTTCCTCGTTCTCGATAAGCTTGGTGATCATACCGATAGCAATGGTTTGTCCCTAGCAGTCCTGTTAGCGGCGCGCTTGATTTCAGCATGTCTGGGAAGATCGGCTACTTACCTGGTCACGCAAGGTGAATCTTCCCATCTGCTCCGAGTAGGAGAAAGGTTCACAGCAAACTTGTCCAGCCGTCGAGGTGACCTCTACTCTGGCAATAACAGTCATACCCTTGCTGGCGAAGGCGGGCGCCTTCTTGCTGCGACGACCGGTGCCGGGTTCGAGCTACAAAGATAAGCGTTAGCGGAGGAGCGGGCATTTCGACGAGAAAGAGAGCATACCTTGTGCAGAAGAGCGGCGATAGTGACTTCTTCAACAGCCGAGTGCACGTGCATAACGCAGTTGAAACCGGCAGAAAGAATGCCCTTGATCTCGAGCAACTTGATCTTGGCCTCAAAAGAGTGGACAGAGTGGACCAAACGTCTGGGAGAGCACAGGACGAATCCGGGAAGAAGGTCTTCTTCTTCAACACCGCGAAGACGCATGCGGACTTGGTCACCGCAACTGCCAGTGGCGATTTCGTCTTCGGTTTCACCATACAAAGCAGCAACTTCACACTTGGCAAGGCCGGGCACCACCACCATTTGGGAACCCTTCTTGACGATCTGTAGCATTATTAGGAAATAGACACGAATAGCAATGGTGGGAGATGCATACACCACTGTCGATCTTGCCTTCAACCATAGTTCCCATATCTCTGTACTTGGCGCTGATAGCCATGGCAAAAGGAGCATTCAGCTTTCTAGGAGGGAGCTCCATGTCGCCGAGGTACTCCAGCAACGAAGGTCCATCATACCAAGGGCACACGTCCTTCGTGACCTATATTGACCAGTAAGCATATAGATTTCGTGATATGGCAGACTTTCACTTACCCGGTCCTTGATGTTGACCATGGTCTGTGCACTGATGGGCATGAAGGTCAAATCTGCATTCAATTGTCAGTATGTCTGACACTTCCAACGATAATGATGAAGTGTACTGACCGGCCTTTGCGTAACCCAATGCCTCCAAGAACTTGGCCACCTTTGTGGTGCAGACCTTGAAACGCTCCTCGCTCCACTCGACGGTAGGGTCGTCCATCTTGTTTACGGCAATGACCAGCTTGCGCACACCGGTATTTCTAGCAAGCAAAGCGTGCTCGCGGGTTTGACCGCCCTTCTCGAAACCGGTCTCGTACTCACCCTTACGAGCTGAAATGACAAGGACACCGACATCGGCCTGGGAAGCACCACCAATCATGTGGTGGACGTAGGCCTTGTGACCAGGAGCGTCCAGAATACTGCAGCTTCTGGTGACACCGTTCTTCAGCTGGAGATCGAAATGGGCGCGGCCAACTTCCACGGTCTTGCCCTTGGCGCGCTCCTCGGGGTTGAGATCCAAAGCCCAGGAAAGATACCAGGTCTCACGACCCATTTCCTTGGCGTCTCTCTTGTACTTGTCCAAAGTACGCTCATCGACCATACCAGTGGCGACGAGAATGCAGCCTCCCAAGGTGGATTTACCGGCATCGACGTGTCCGATGAAAACCACGTTGACGTGCTCCTTCTTCTCAAGCTCGCCGTACAGTTCGTTCAGGGTGGCCTCGTCGACGTCGGCCTTCTGCTCCTGGGCAACAGCATCGGCATGGCGAGCAGCCTTCACCAACTCGGCTCTGGAAGGGCTGGAGCGGCCAGGGGATGACCGGCCGGAGGCGGGAGCAGGGGAGGACTTGCCACTAGCAGCAGCCTTGGCCTCCGCCTTCTTCTCGGTCTTCTCGATGGCCTTGGAAGCCGTCACCTTAGCAGCGGCGTCGGCGGCAGCAGCACCCTTAGTGTCACCGGGGGTGGCCGTACCCGAAGTCGCGGGACTGGGAGAAGCGGAAGTGCCGCCAATGGAGAGGACCTTCGTCTTCGGAGCATTGGGGGAGTCGCTGGCGCCGCTGACGCTGAGAACCTTAGCCTTGGGCTCGGCGCCAATGCTCAGGACCTTAGCGGCGGGCTTGGGCTCCGCAGCGGGCTTGGGTTGTTGCTGAGGCTGCTGAGGCTGCTGAGGTTGCTGCTGGTAGCCACCGTATTGTTGCTGGTTGTAGTATTGGTTGTAACCGGGCTGCTGAGCATAGGCTCCGTATTGTTGGCCGTACTGACCGTAAGGCTGCTGTTGCTGCTGCTGGTATCCGTATTGTTGGCCGTATTGGGGGTATCCGCCGTACGACTGCTGACCAGGAACGAATGATGCGGCGCCGGGGGTGAAGGAAGCAGCGCCAGGAGTGAAGGTCGAGCCTTGGTAGCTGAACTGCTGTTGCGGGCGACGGCCGTTGTTGTTCAGGTTCACACCTTCGGTCTGTCTGGAGAGCTCATCCTCCCAGGATTCGGGGGTTTGGTTGGCCATGGTGTAGAGCGCTGGAAAACCGCAAAGAGAGCAAACAACTCAGGCAAGGTCCCAGAGATATCCCAGAGATATCAGAAAGCAGGTCTGGAAGACGGGGAAGAGGGGTGAAAGACAAGGCAAAAGGCCAAATGAGGGGCGTTTTTTCTCCGGAGCCCGATTGATTTTGCTGCTGGCTGACTCAGCTGCGTCTCTTCCCCGCCTCCGCGTGTGTTGCGTTTGCCGCGTTTGTTGCTGGTTACGCAGACTTCACGCCGAATAATCGAACTGCAAGCTCTAGGCAGGTGACAAAGAGGAGAAAAGAAAAAGACTTCGAAAGTTCATGGATGGTGTCCTCAACTGCCAAACCAAACAACAGACAACGTGGGTGGCTTATCGCCGATTAACACCTCAGAACAACCCAAGGCCGCTACGGGCCAGTTGCATACAGCAGCTATCGCCGATCTACATCACTCTGCAGCTGCTACTATAGATCTGAGGCAAAATGGATGTCTTTTTGGCCAGAGTAAGCCCTTATGTCACTTGTCACGCTACATACAGACTAACTTCTGTCTCAGCTTACCCAACAGGCAATGAACTATGCCATTCGGTATGACTCGGCGATTCTTGGCCTGATCTTGTTGGGCAGCTAGCTCACTGAGTGGACATGTAGCTCGGGAATAGCCATAACAGCCAAATATGCCATCCGTCAGTCATCACGGCTGCTCAAAGTTAGTCCAGAACCTCACGAGTCGTCACTTGCCAGAATTCGCTGGGAGCTTCGTTACTGACGCAGTTCAGAATGTCGATAATTGCGAGGAAAGAGACGAATTGCTCTCTCTGCAGCACCGCTTGGAGAGCAAGATCCAGGTAAGCTTCGCTCTCTCCAAAACTCCTACACGCGAGTATAGAACTGTGTGCTGAAGACAGACGACAGGTCATCTCTCCTGCTATCGACATGATTGAGCTTATGTGAGTCTCATATCCAACAGCGTAGTGAGACACGTTCTAATTCCCCGCAGCGCTGCAAGAGGAAACACATCGCTAGAGTCAGCAGTATTCCTCACCAAATCTCTACGATGGGACATACAGGCGCTGGGCCAGCGATTAGCAAAGGCTGCAACATCTGAAGAGCTCTACGCCCGAGGAGCCAACCCCAACCGCGATCGCTCGCAGCAGCAGAAAGAAATCCAGCATATCATTCGAGACATCAAGAAACTGCTTGTGCGCATCGAAGATGCAGTGCCCTTGATGAACCTGGCTATTACGACCTCTGGTGCTAAGCTTTCAGTCAACCTACCATCGACCGTGTCTCCCTCTCGGCTGCTGCAGGCGAGCACGTTCTTGACCGCAGGCGATACCCAGTACTCCATGTCTCCGTCCCACGCCGTGCAGATTGGTCCAACATTTACGCTATCCATGTACATGCTCTTCGCAAGTCATCTCCGCCCGCATGACGAGGACGGCATACGCGAGGCCACCTGGAAAGAGGTCATGCACAAAGCTCGCCTGAAACTCCGTCGAGTGCCCATGGATCTGGCGACACATCCGCGGCACCGGCAAACGCGGCACATAGGCCTCCCTGGTGACGCACGAGTGGATGAGTTCGCTTACCAAGTTCTCATAGTCGAGGACCTCGACGACGGGCGAGTGCACACATTCGACGAAGGCGAAGCGCAGCCCGAGCACTTCGAAGGAGTCAACACCGCCGGACTGCGCGAGATCCTGCCCATCCACCAAATCTCCAAGATCTTCTACGCCGATACCGGCAAAATCTTGAACATCAGCACCGAGGGAGAAACGAACAACCCCGTCCTCCTCCTCAAACGCGACATCAACGCCATTCCGCCGCGACGCATGCTGGAACGCGACGAATCAGAGCTAGGCCACGTCTCCGACAGCCAGGATGACGAGGATGAAGACGAGCCTGACGAGCTCCAAGCCCAACTCGACGCCCAGCTCAACAACAACAATAACCATCATGACGACCACCCCGGCTTCCACGAAGACTCGATCCCTTCGCAATGGCGCCTCCCCAAAGACCTGGACCCGGAATGGATCGCCTTCGAAGTCTACACCGAAGAAGAGTCCTCCGACTCGGACACCTCCGACGCAGAAGACGACCCCGCCTCCGAAGCAATGGCCAAGCTCTCCCTCAACCCGACGCACAACTCCCCCGTCCCGACCCCAGCCTCCACCACATCCACCTCCACCAAACGCTCCCCACGCCCCCATCCCCCGCAGACCACGACCGTCTCCAACCCACATTTCAGCAACATCCGCACCTCGCTCTCCCTCCTCGAGACCCTCCTCCGCCTCACCTCCCTCCAGCAATTCCAGCAACAATCCCACCTGTCCATCAGCGACGAGCTCCTGAACTTCTTCCTCGAGGAGTCCTCCACCACCGGCGCCGGCGGCGACGAACAGCACCGCCAGCGGCTCCGCACTGACGCTCGCCGCCGCGTCGGCTGGGATCCTTACGACGAAAGCCCCGTCAAGCGCCGCGGCGAGGACTACCAGTACGCCTACGATGCCCATGACCATGACCCCCGGGGCACCACCCCGCTCCGCTACGGCCGCGACGACGAGAGCGAGTACCCCTTCTCCCCCAGCGACCGCGTCCGCGGCTTTCACCTCCGTTCTCGGGAGGCCACACCCGAAACGCCCTTGTCCTCTGTTACGACTGGTGGTGGTGGCGGCGGGCGGGCGGAGAGGCATCGTCATCACAGTAAGCTGCGGATGGCGAGTGGCTCGTCGTCGTCGTTGCACGCGGAAGACAGAACATCGCGAAGGGGGTCCCCGCTATCGAGACGGTCTACCCCCGTGCCCAGTGTTGAGGGGTCGGAGCATTAGAGCCCATGCACGCCCTTTGACCTGGGATGAAAGAATTGAACCCCCCACCCCCCCAACAAATCTATGTATTTATCGATTGTTTAAAGAAGGCCGTACATTGCCACATACATAGTTCTAAATAACGCAAGGTAATGATCTGATCTACGAGCTTGTGACGAAAGGTGGTGTGCTCTGCGGAACTATGTTTTGAATACTTCTAGAGTTTGTGTAGATTCGGTATCTGTAAGGATGATGGTAGACATTGGAAATGGATGGATTACTACTCATCTGCGTTACTGTGCCACTGCCTGGCAAACCAAGTTCCCTCCTCGACCATGACTAAAATACCACTAATGGAGGAACCGGGAACCGGAGGGGGCAGTAGATGAACACTAAGCTAGTTGGATACGCACGGGTTGCTGGCGGGTGGAAGGCCGGGGCAGAGGTGATAAATACGTGATCAGAATTTGGGGGAAATGAGATATGATATCAGAACGGGGATTCTTAACGCCATCACAATCAAAGAGGTTGGAATTTAGAACAGGCAGCCATAACTCCTTGCAAAAAAGGACTAGGTAATAGTAGGAGGAAGGGGATTTCGAATCCTTCAGACCAGCCAGCGGTCAGGTGTATGCGGTTGAGGTAGGGAGGAGAGACTTGAAAACGCGGGATGCTACTGGGTGGATTTACGCGAGAAGAGACAATTACTCCCAGTCGTCGTCGCTGTCATCGTCCTTGGGCTTCTCCTTGGGGCTTGCGGGGGTGCGGCTGGTGGCTCCGCTGACGAGATCGTAGCTGGATTCGCTGTCGGGTTGGGATTGCTGGTCGTTGGAGCGACGGGGCTCGGTTGGGTTGGCGGGCTTCACGGTGGTGGCGGCGGGGGCGGTAACGGTGGTGGTGGCAGCAGGGACAGGGGTGGCGGTCTGAGTAGTAGTGGTGGGGATGGTGGCAGTAGTGCTCGATTTGACCTGAGGGGTGGACGGGGAGTCGGTCTCCTCATCGGAGTCATCGTCCCACTTCACTTCCTCGTCATCGACGGTTGCACCTGTAGCTCATTGTCAGCAGGAGTGATACGACAAAAGCCGCAGCCGACATATTGTAACCATGGCAAGAAAAGGACATAGACATACCCTGCAGAAGTTCCTTGCGCTTCTGTTCCTCTGTCTCAATAACCAGACGAAGGAAGTAGTATCTGCACCAGAAGGTGGCGTATTCCACCTTCTCGGGAACCAACTTCTCCATCGCCGAGCGCAGCTCAGGATACTTCTCGAGATCGGCCGCGATCGCCTCGGTCTTCTCCGCGATCATGAACTCCTGCTTGAACGCCGGCCAGAGCTCGCTGAGCGGATCGTTGGTGAAGCTCTCCAGGGTCGAGTGGATGACGTGCAGCTGGGCCTCGAAGCGCGTGGCGTGAATGACCCGCTTGCCCTCCGCATCCTTGCTCTCGAACAGAAGCTTATCTCCGGAACCCTCACTGCTCGGAGGCACGATGCTGACCGCCTCGCGCAGTTTCTGGCCGATGTTCATGCCAAATCGCAAGATCGCCTCATCGGCAGCCTCCTCCGCCTTCTCGATTTCCTTCAGTCGACGGGCCGCCTCGGCCTTGAAGCGGGAAAGGAACCCCTCACCCGGCTTGGAAGCCGAAGCTGAAGAAGCATCCGCAGCGCCGCCGGCATCGAGGCTTTTCTCCCCAACAGTCAACGATGCATCTGCCTCGACCTTGGAGGAGGTACCGGTCGGCGTAGACGTCTCGTCCTTGCCGGTGGTGCTGGCCCCTGCGCCGGTGGCCCCTGAGCTGAACGCCGTGCTCAGGGAGAGACCCCGCGTGCGCCCGACGAGACTGCTCCTCAGGTCAGAAAGGCCCTTGGCGGCCTCCTCGCTGGCAGCAGCATACTCCTGGCGGGCCCCCTCATAATAGCTCTCGCCCTGCTTGCGGACGTTATCCCAGAGTCCACCGATGCGTGCACCCCAGGGGCTGGCGGAGAAGGCGCGGAATGTTTCTTGAAGCTCCGCGTTGAGATCGACGTTGGGGCGCTCCGTCTTAGCGGGCTCGTTCTGGTCGGTTTCCTTTTTCGAGGCCTCGTTGGGAGAGAAGATCTCCTCCTGGATGTGGTCGTACGCTACATCCATCTCTGTCAGTTGGAGATAACGAGCGAGTTGGAGTTGGAGTTGGGAACTCAAATGACGGAGCGGCGGGTCAATGGGCAGGCGGGCGGTTTGGTTCCCGGGGTTACGACGGCCCGACCGCCCCCACGTAGTTTCAGGGTCTACTTATATTAGGTAGTAGTCTACAGCTGCGATAAGAGGCACAAGTGCAGGGTGGTATGTAGGAAAGATGTAATTAAATTGCTTGTCATTCATGTACTCATATCATTATGTATCATATACTTGGGTGTCTTCAAACTCAATTCTCGGAAATTACGTTCCCTTGGGCGAGCTGTAGGGTTCTCCAACTGTGTCCTGACTATCCATCAAGAATACCGGCAGTGGAATGCTTTCCATCACGCTTGAGGTGAGTAGGTCACTTCTCCTGATCAAGCCGCGAGGACCCGAGTCATCTTGATTCTGGGAGCGATTACGATGCCTGTCTGCTGGCTGTGACGACTCGACTTGTACTATATCTCGCGAAGCAAGACAGTGAGCGGGCGTCCGGAAATTGGCGCTTCCGCTATCATGTCGTACAATGGGCGAAGATTCCGGAACAAGTTCAGTCAATGTCTGATCTGAATCTATGCACGTCTCAGGATCCAGAGATTGGGTCTCAGATGCAACAGTCATGCGTTTGGGAGTTTTAGAAGATGGCTCTGTCAATGACATGGTAGCGATGCTTTCATCGTTGCGTTCATCCGGAAATAGCTCGGCCAGTCTCTGGGTGTTCAGATTGGGCACTGGTCCAAGGGGGAACTGAGTGGCTGGCTGGATTCTGTGATAGTATATCGATGATGCATCTGAAGTGGGATTATCATCTAGATGCAGCTGCTCCGACTCTTCTTCCATCTCCGGAGGAGCCATTGGAGGAAGAGCCTGTGAGCTCTCTTCTGTGGCATCTTCATGCTCGAGATTGGCTGCACCGGGATCGTAATGCGGTACCTTCCTCTGTCGAGGTGATTCGATGGGATTAGGCAGATCATCTTCCAGGTCACCGTAATCTGTTTCCGCGTCTGTCTCATATACCACGGTTCTCTGAGTATTAGGGACATGTTCACTGATTCTATGATGCTCAATGGACTCCTCCGACTTCACTTGTTCGGATAATAGAGCAATGCTTCCTTGGTCACTGGCGGAATTGCGCGGTAATGGCGAGTCTGGAACCAAAGCGGCAGGTTGAGATTCATTAGATTCTGGAATTTCACTCGGCGGGCTATGAGACGCTTTTTTGATGCGTTGCAAGAGTGGCGATTCTTGCTTTATACACTGGCCTGCAGTGTCGGCAGCGTCGCGCTTATACGGCGAATGAGTTGCGGTACGGAACTGCGAGGAAGTGATGAATGCGAGACCCGAGCTTTCAGGCGACTGAGACGACGGTATCTCACGCTCCCGCTTCGCCCGAGGGGTCACGGAGCCAGGGTCTAGAGGGTAATTTTCCTTCTCATTTTCCAATTTGACCTTCGTATCAGCAGCGATGCTCAATTTTCGTTTCTTGCCTCCGCTTGAGGCCTCTTGGTCGGAGAAACGGTCCGACTGCGGGGCCAGATTACCAGCAGAGTGCCGATTCGCTTGCTTCCTGTCGTTCTTTTTTGGCGTGGTATAAGTATATTCCAACTTCACCTCATCGTCCGGTTCTATCTTCAGATAGCGCCGCACATAGTCCATCTGTGTCAGAGTCTTGTTGCCCTTCTTTGCATCCTTGTCTAATTTGTTGCCCTTGACGCCTCCGCCACTCTTCCTGCGCTTCGACTTCGAGTCTACTTCGCGCGGATGACTGGACTTCGAGTGTCCGGTCGATGTACTGCGCGGCCCTTGTTCGAACCTGACCCCGCGGGCTCGGCGAGGCTGGCGACTGGATGGCGGCCGATACTCGTCATCGTTGTTCGAATCGTCATCGAGCTCTATCACTTCATGATGGGCTTGCCGGCCCCGCTGCGGTTGCTTCTCATTGAGGTACTGGAGGCTTTCATCTGCGCGGGCTGGCGGGGGTGTGGGCGTCACAAAGTCGATCTGCGTGAGGGTGGTTTGATCTAACGTGCTAGGGACATGATTTCGTTTGGACGACCTTGCGGAGAACGAAGAAGACGCCGGCGGGTCGCACCAGGACTGGCCCTTGGCTGCATTCGCTATACTGGTCGAACGGCGTGCTCCCGAAGAAGGCCTGTCCGGCGTTTGGAAGGATGGGCTGTGACTCGTCTGGGCGGTGGGAATAGTATTCTCCCCTTGGTTCATCGCAGATTGAAACGGTAGGATCGAGTGGAATAATCACAGTGAGCCATAGGAATATGTTATAGCAGTCTTGTTTCTGTGGACTGGGCGCTTGGTGCTGGTTAACTGACTCCGACCGGGCCCGGGTGCTAAATTGATTTCCCCGTTGAGGCAAATCGCGTCGCGCGTCGGACCCGTTCTTTGAACGTGGTCCGTGCACCCGCAGGCACCGAGGCACTCATCCTTCGTCATCGCTCCTGCTGTTCAATGATGGATCCCCGTCTTCTTCTCATCAAATATACTGGTAGGGTGCGCTCAATCTGAAAGGGGCTCAAGTCTTTAAATATGAGTCACAGTTCAAGAGAATCTAAGATCCAGCTGTCAGAAGTGATATACCCTCTGTTCCTAAAGTTTTGAATGTACTTAGACGACCCCGGTAAAGTGTCAAAACCCGCCCACGGAAGTCTTACATACATCCAGTGGGACAGAAGCCATTGGCTGCTTGGAACACATCTACGTTTCTTTTCCTCAACAGGCTCGACCACCGGTAGAGTGCAAAGCTACAGTATCATGTGTAAGCTTTAATCATGCATTGCGTCACAGATACGTTCCTCCCGAGCATGATAGTCCACCGCAAACTACGAAGACCTTAAATGAGGGTGAACAACCACAAAAGTCGACAGACCTCAGCCATACATTAAAAACAGCATTGTGATTACCGGGTACCGACTGCTTTCGAGCGATCTAGAACCTCAAATTTTCCCTTTGAGCGACTATGCTGTCAAGATCCCTGAAATTGAAGGCGCCGCTTCCGTGGACGCGGTTATGCTACTCTGACCGTCGATGTATGGCACACGTCGCCGATATCGCTGAAATACCAACTGTGCGTCAAGATACAGAGTGTACATCATATTCATAGATCACTCCTGACCGTCGACTACTATATAGGACGATGACAAGCCATTCAGAGTCCCGATCGCAGAAGAAAGCTATGAAACATACAATCTCGAGGCACCTCCACATACCCTCGAAACAACGAAAAGACAACTCAAACAACTATACCATGACATGTTCATGATCAGGTCAGTTTATCTCTTCGTATTGGGCCCAAAAAATTGACACCGCCAACCTAGAGGCACATACTTACAATTCCCCGCAGGCGCATGGAGCTGGCGGCCGACAAATTATACAAGGAAGGGAAAGTCCGTGGTTTCTGCCATCTATCTATAGGCCAGGAAGCCGTGGCAGTGGGGGTTGAACATGGGATCTCCAGGGACGACAAGCTCATCACCGCCTACCGCTCCCACGGAACCACCTTGATGCGCGGCGCCACCGTCAAGTCTATTCTCGGGGAGCTGCTAGGACGCCAAGATGGCATCTCCCACGGGAAAGGCGGTTCCATCCATATGTTCCGAGAGAATTTTTTCGGTGGGAATGGCATTGTGGGATCGCATGTTCCGGTTGGAGCGGGAATCGCATTTGCCCAGCAATACAGCAATCGAGATAGTGTAACCGTCAACATCTTCGGCGACGGTGCGGCAAACCAGGGTCAAGTCCATGAGGCCTATAACCTGGCCAAGCTGTGGGATCTGCCTATCATCTTCTGTTGTGAGAGTAAGCTATTTCGCACTCTTCTTTGCATCCCTCCTCGTGGCGAGACTTCAAGTTTCCATCGCCGACATAACGCTAATGGCCAACCCTAGACAATAAATATGGAATGGGCACATCTGTGCAGCGATCATCTGCAATGACCGACTTCTATAAGCGCGGCCAGTATATCCCCGGCTTGCGCGTCAACGGGATGGATGTCCTCGCGGTTCTGGCTGCGATGCGTTACGGCAAGGCATTCGTCCAAGCGGGCAACGGACCGTTGCTGTACGAGTACCAGACCTACCGGTATGCCGGACATTCCGTGTCTGATCCAGGCACGACATATCGGTCCCGAGATGAGATACAGGCCGAGCGGCATCATGATCCTATCTCCGTTCTCAAGGATCAATTGACGGAATGGGGTGTAATCTCGGAGGAGGACACGAAAGCGATGGAGAAGGAGGTTCGCAGCAAGGTCGACCGCGAGGCGGACGAGGCAAATCATATGCCTGCCCCGGAGCCAAGGTTGGACGTGCTGTTCCAAGATATCTATGTCCCTGGTAGCGAGCCCCTGCAAAGGCGGGGTAGAACCGTCGACGAGACGTACTACTAAGACGAACAGGCCAGGCCACTGAAGGGTGTCTCCTCATAGTGAATCATAGCATGTGATCCGCATCCAGCTGTGTGGGATATATCAGTGCGCAAGAGACCCTTTTTCCCCCTGCACTCGTAGGAGACTCATCGTAACCTCGACATCCCTAGCTCCTAAGCAAGAAGCGAGTCAGCTAGTACGAACCAACCAACCGACCCAGATCAAGATGGTTTTCCAGACCCCACCCATGACCACCCCGGAGTACTGCACCGCAGACTTCTCGCTTATCCCCGTACGTACTATTTTCACCAACACCTAAGACCCCCCTCAACTCTCTCCTCCGAAACCCATGAATCAACCATCAAAGCAGAGTCCTCACCCCAAACAACCAAATAGATCGGCTCCAAAGACGTCTCCTTCTCCAAGCAAGTCGCCGAGATCCAGCGTTTGATCCAGAACACCGGCCTCAAGTCCCAGATGCATGCCACCGGCACCACCATGGGTGAGTCTAACCTCCGGGTAGAACGAACCTTTGTCAAGAAGCGAAGAATCCCTGACGATGAGATGATCGGAAAGAGGGAACATGGGACCAGGTATCGCAGACCATCGGATGCGCTCACACCATGATCCATAACGAGGGGGTGGGCAGGATCCAGACGGATATCCGCATCGCAACACGGTAGGTCAGATACGCTTGTATTTTTTTTTCTGACATGGGGAAGGGGGGATGTTATGCTGACGCGTTGTTGTTGTTCTTGTTGACAGGACCGATAAGATGCAGCCGATGGAGGAGAGTATCTCCTCCGTGCAGCGGGTGTTGTCTACTTGATTGTGATGCGATGCGAGTTGTGTTCGGGGATACGAAAAGTGACGATTGGTGCTTTGTGTTGCTTGGTGGAGTGCGGATTGTTGTACTGGGATGGATGATGGAGTAGGCTAGGTTTAGTAATGAAATTGTCCCTTTTTGTCTTCTTCGAAATGTAGTAGACCGAAGGCTGTGACTGTAGGTTGTGGGTTTGGTGATAGAAGCATTGAGGAGGTGTCTTCTGCTACGGAGCTGGAGCACCCGGACAATTCGTGTCTAGTGTGTTTTCTAAAGACGATATCTCTTTGAGAACGTCGGAGTATGTAGGCTCAGCAGAAGAGTTTTCTTCAAGCACCAACTACACCTGAAGAACTAGACAACCCCCAACCCCTTAATTAGCCTGGCTAAGAGATATATCACGACATGATATGATTACAAGACCACTAAAATCTTGGCACAAATGATGAAAGTAAGACAAGGACATGAAGAACTCCTGTCCCAAGGAGGAACAGACATCAAGCTCTGTACAGGACATTGGATAAGTTACTTTCCACATCGTCCCCTTTCCCAGAGTCGAATACTAAATGTATTTCATGGCCGCAGATTCAGCAGCGCAGCCAAGACCGATCGCTATATAACCGAGCAGGCTGCTGAGCACATGGGCAATCGACGGATTGATATCAACTCGACGTCATACAGCAGGGGGGCTCCTTCATCGAAGAGTCCAAGTGGCATGGAGAGCGGTTTCAATAGCTGCAGCTACTATGTACTAAACCACAACACCCAGTCACACTCACCCCCCTGTGGGCGGGACGTGGAGGGGTGGCGATGGTATGAAGAACAGCGATGTAATCGATTGCCACTTCGAGACACATACATGAAGAACTGCCAGACCAAAAGCTCGGTTGCAGCTCCGATCAGCAATTTGACAAGGGAGTAGGCCTGGTTAAAAGCAGTGGGTGGTTGTTCTTGTCGCTTTCCTACTCGGATGGAGATTCGAGGCCTCTAGGAGTGTTTCCCATGTGTTTTGCGGAGGGTCATTGTTGCTTCTGAATCTCTGCTGACATCGAGGATAGATCTATTGTACTGTACCTAGTAAGAGCTAAAGATAGCGTACGGTTGGTTTAATAGGGTCATGCACTCAGTGATGGCCGGGATCGGGGACACTCTGACCCGTTGGTTGTCGAGGGGGTAGGAAAGCATTGACCCCATCTTTCATGTTTCAAGTAAAGCAGGCGTCGCATGTGCAACAAAGACTTGGTCTGTAGGTGCGCGTTGACTTACTGATTCCAACTCTGTAGGCGAGCGAAGAAGTCCATTGACGCGGCCGAATAACGTAGGATCCCCTTTCGGTGATAGTCATTGTAGGTTACCTTCCATACACCGGTGGGTTCTTCCAGTATCTGGATAATCGCAGATAGCCACATGCAAGGCAAGTTTTCGGAACAATTGATAGAAGGTGTGTGGCGGGGAGGAGGGGGGTTGTTGTTGATTCATACGTTGTATGGTTTTAGTGACATACAAACTGTAACCTCGTTGCATACAGTACGTCACACATACATGGTATACCAACGTGTCTCACCGGAAGATAAGCAAAAGGATTGCTCAAGTCTTTAGAACCCTGGAATCTGTGGGGATCCGGCGGGCTGGGATGGCTTATGCCAATGGAAAGGTGATATTGGTGGTAGACACCGACCACCTGGCAGGAGATGGCAGGCATCTTCTCCCGGGAGATTTAGGCAACCCTGCTCTCGGTAGAAACTAGATGCCTAGATGCCTAGATGCCCTGTCGTTGCTACACTGCCTCCCTCCCCCTGCAAACACACATATGCACACATACATAGGTAGCCCTCTCCTGCGGAGAAGCAAGTGATTAGGTGGTACAAAGAGCATGGTGGAGGCCCACCTGATTCGTGCAAAGTCTTTTTTGTGCATTACGGTGGTGAAGAGCTAGAGAACTAACTCTTGGCATGATGCCCTTGCTCTTCCATTGTTCTCATGAGGCTCGACAATCTTCCCCGATCAGGACGGATGTGCGTAAACCTCGCCAGCAACAGTCACTAGTCAAGTATTTGTCAAGTCGAGAGCGGGACTTCCATACTGAGCTACTGAGCTGCCTCTGGGACAGTCAGTCATCTTCCCCTTCGCTTTGTAAAGTCTCCGAGATGCAATTCCACTGGATCTATTTGTAAATCTTCAGCTGTCCACTGCCAGATGAAGTTTGAAGTTGCCCCAATAGAGAAATTGGTTAGACATGCTGAGTGATGCTGACATAACTGTGGCTATCAGGACTTGCATCTACGTATAGGTACCATCCTATGCGCTTGTTCATGAAGGCGCCAGTCGGTGAAGCGTCGGAAATGAGGCAAGATGGAGCTATAAACAGAGTTGTCTCTACTTAGGGAGGCAAAGAGGATCTCTTCGAGCGGCTTCATCCCCCACGCCGAGGACAGCCATAGGCTGGAACATTGGTTGCGAACATGGGGTTTTGGTGGAAGATCATCTAATTTTTCCCTTTAGTCTAGTGTCCCGTTTTTTTTTTAATCTGGAACCGGCCCCATTCCCCCTGTGCTCGACCCAGTTGCGAGGAGTCGGACTGTCGGATGGTCTGCCTTAGTAGACTATCGGGCAGGAACAACGAGCCGAGCTCTATGCAGTATTAAGACCCACGCGCTATCAACAATATTTTGGCTGCTCATTGGCGAAGAAGAGTCCCAAGGCAGGGATCTAGGAGCCGTTGCGGTGACTTGTCCTTTCCTTGATGGCTATGCTCTCATGGTGCAGTAGCTTTCCGGCCGGCCACTTGCTATACTGTTCTAAGCATTAGTGAGACCAGTAGTAGGGTTGGCAAATAAAGCATTGCGAGCTAGCGAGTGCTTTTTTGGGGTATGGGAACCTTTCAAATCCCGAAAGTCTCTCTCACTCAAGCGATTGTTGCCATGACCAGCGTGCAAGTTTCTTCTTCCATCGCTCTGCTCTTCCTTGTCTTGCCGACGACTTCCTTCCTCCCTCCGCCTGAAGGGCCTCGGAGTGTGCATGCTACTTGTCTATCAAAAAAGCACTTGCATCGTTCTGATTCTTGCCGAATAACATCATCGCTTCATGTGGCCAGCCTTCATGACAGACTGTCAGTGACACTGACACGAGTTGCCTGATAGGGAGTAGATGTGACATCACTCGAATTTCGGAATTTCCTCGAGCAGGATGGCAGATGGACTCCGTCATCGATGATTCCAGATTAACTTCGCCTAAGCTCCGTCCGATGGGGGTCGCCGACTGGGTTGCCTTCACAGGACTGGTGTTGACACTTGTCACCTTGCCTACCTTACCCCACCATGCCTATACAAGTCAATGCACCTGGATTAGGCAGGACTCTAAAGGACAAATCCGATCAAACGTCAGGTGGATTATGGAGTTCTAGATCTGACACCCGGAGACTTTGCTCGCCTCTTTGCTCACCATTGAAGTCGACTAAAAGAGAGAGGTATCCACCACGACGAACATAGAGCTAACCAATTAGCCCTAGACAGAAGCCTTTTGTAGCCTCAGCATCAGGTTATGCCCCTAGGTCCTTGGTCGACGATGGTGCAAAGCCCCATAGTCTAAGTCCTGGGTCGGAGATGGGGGCACTCTCCGAATCGGGAAGTAACGACTTTCAGTTGAGCTGAGCCTGAGTGTGAGTGATTCCTGCCGTAGTGTTCTTACCCCCTCTCCTATGAACATCACCAGCTCACCAAGCTCATATACTAACAGTGCCAAATCTCTAGAAGCGAGGAGTCAGCACTTTCAATTCATTTTTCTATCACTGCCCACACTGCGCTTTTTGATAAGCTGTTATAGTTTAACTGTGTCATGTTTACTTCCGCCAGGGACTCTGACGATGGATTGCAAAACAGACAGTGAATCATGGGATCTGATTTGCAGATCGGCAAAATTATGGTCTAGACTAGATCTTGGTATTGAAAGAAAAAAAAATTGCTTGACCGGCCATTGCAGTACTATGGTAACGAGGTACTAAAGGCCCGAAGTTTGTACTTGGGGGGTTCGTCTGCTCGGATCCGGAAACGGAAATAGATTTACCTCAATGATCCACCACCATTTTGCAGTGACTCAAACTATGCTACTCTGTACAAGCTCTCTCTTGGCAGCAACGAGGCAGTAAGAGTAAGATGCACCGTGGCCGTCACCCCATTGGCACCGTTTCCACAGACTGCCGGGAAAAGTGCCTCCTTCTGGACTACGGCCCAAGATTTCACTTAACCAACAGCCATCCTCAAGAAGTGAACATGGACTGTGACAAGCAACCTGGAGGCTGCACTGTGCGTAACATGACCAGAGTTTCATTGTATGCATTGTCACTTCATGAATACCTGTGTACTGTACTGTACCTTAACGTGCTCTGTTTACCTCCTCCCCGTCTCTTTCGGCTGTTCGAAAAACTGGATCGCCGCCCCGCAGATGCATCCTGTAGGCGCGCGCGGTGGAAACGCACCGTATCCGCTGGGAAGGTCCGAGAATCCTGAAAGAATGACCA
Organism: Aspergillus brunneoviolaceus CBS 621.78; assembly: GCF_003184695.1. Taxonomy (NCBI): domain Eukaryota; kingdom Fungi; phylum Ascomycota; class Eurotiomycetes; order Eurotiales; family Aspergillaceae; genus Aspergillus; species Aspergillus brunneoviolaceus. Next base: position 189,806 of record NW_020290795.1, on the reverse strand, counting down.
GAAATTTAACTCAGATTGCCTGCGACTGTCGTACGATGTAGGAAAACCAGCACTAACTTAGGCATGGAAGCCGGCCGAGACATGCCCGGTGATACTCTCTACTCAGGGTGTGTGCACATGTACTGCGCACACAACTACGTATGTACAACATAATCTGTATAGGCCAACGCCCGGTTCACCATCTGGTATATTGTCGTGCCTCTAAAGGCTATGGAGCAGAGCCTGTGTATCTTATTTCGCCCATTCCTGCCACCTAGGCTCTTGTGTCGTTGCAAGCTTCACAAAGGACAAAGAATTGACAACGAGCAAACTCCAATTGGAACCGGTTCAGGGTAAGGGTGAACGACGATTAGCTTTCGCGTTCAGATGCGGGAGCTTCCCGGCATAACCGCAAGTGGAGTTTGACCTTTGGATTTGAAATAGTGGAGGCATCAACACGGAGCGGTCGAGGGAGGCCACTCGAAGGATGCGATGCTTGCGATTCCACCATACTGGGTGGGTCAGCTAGGATCCGACAGCCAGGATCCGACAGACTGGATACGGCGGTAATTCCGTGCCTCCTGTCTATTTCGGCCATTTTACTGTAAAAGAGGGGGAGGCCGTGTCTTCAGATGCCCATGTCCAAGACAACTATTTTTATTTTTTTATATTTTTTCATAATACTTATGTTGTTGAATGAGAGGGGTGAGGGGGTGAAGAGGATTGTCGGACACGGAAACGCAAGTCGTAAGACTGGACAAGTCTAGTCGCTTCACTCTCCTGCTCTCCCAGTCTGGTTTTGCCAGGCCTAAGCCTATAGTCAAACGTTTCTCATCTATTAAACTTCGGTCGCGTCGTGGAAAAATTACACAGAGCTCTCTTACGAGGATCATGCAGCCTGCATACGCGCAACAGACCTTATTAGTGAGAGGTAGCTTAGTGTTCAGTAGTTATAGTAGTTAGCAAACAGCACCATTCCAAAACTCAGCCCAGTCGGATAATGTGGGAGCGATCCAATGATGGGACTTTCCAGCCGTGTGGCACCAACAGCCATTGGATCCCGGGTGGTTTTTCTGAAGATCTTCCACAAACTTACCTCCCTGCACCCGTGATTGTCTCCCAGTGTCGTACAAGAACCAACCTACAGCTTGTTACCTTTCTCCGAAGTACAGTACCCGTTGCCCCTTCCTATCTTTTTTCTTTTTTTCCCCTTTTGATAGATGCGGAGATTTCTGGTGCTGTGATAAGACAATGTATCAGCTTTGAACGACTGCCACTGCCTCAGTAGTAAATAAACCTCCGTATCGTGTTGCAGATATCGGGTATATCTAGATCTCTTGCGCCATTGGGATTAAATCCCAGCTCGGGTGGATGAGAGAACCCCTTTCAAATTTCAACTCCCTCCTCTCTCTGATTAGCGAATCTAATCTATAGTGTAATGAGCCTTTTTCTCCACTATGATATTCAATACCATCCATGTACGTACTCATTCGTACACACCCCATTGTAGAACGCACCCGACAGGCTGGAACGCCCGTGCGCTTTTAGCCCGATGTTCTTCTACCGGCTACTTAGTGCTTGAGTACCGATGCGTAGTGCAATAGTAAAAAGAAATAAGGATAAGACAAGCCACATATAAGGACTGCCAAATTAAAAAAGTAAACATACCGAGAATCAAGACCAAAGAAGAGCCGTGAGGGATATCGACAGATATGATGAACGTGTTCATTTTGAGCTCCTCTTCAATTCCTCCTTTTACCCCTCCCTCTTTGCTGCTAGTAAAACACTCCCACTCTTAGCAATTGCTCCGCGTGAACTCTACCATGGCATGATCCTGGTCTTAAGCGACGTCGGACCCGAACCAAGGATACTAGAAGGAATGTCTATATCTGTTCCAACGATCCAGGGATCCCTGCAATAAGCTTGGGACTGATTCGAGGTTCCCCCTCCCCGTGATGTTAGGAACTTCGAAGCTCGGTCTTTTATCATCTCTCCGGGCTGGGGTGTTTTTTTTTTCTTTTCTGTTCTCCGAGGCTCAATGTCTTGGGCTCCACTCTCTTTCAGTCTGTCTTGCTTCAGAATGAGCGGAGACACAGTTGGTTTTTTTTTTCTCTTTTTTTTTTAGTTTTTTTTTTGTTTCCCTCTCATCTGTTCCTATGTTCTGTTTCTCCATTAGTAAATTTTCTTCTCTCTCTGTCTGTCCCTCCCGGCCCTACTCCCGGCCCTACTCTTAAGTGAAAAGGGGGATTCCCGGTTTCTTACTCGCTACAGCTGGAAGTCACGAGATAATTATCCGTAACTACGTAGTAGCAAGTGCGGAGGGATTTAAACATCCATCGAGCGAGACTAATGAAAAGTACGAGTACGTATGTCCATCGTACCTTTCACCATTCAAGGTAGATAGTAAGTAGTATAGGCAGAGCACAGAGTACTAAGTTAGTCACATTAGTCGAATTTAGAAAACCAAAAAGTTATGTGTTAATGACCGGCAAGTTCTTGATGGGGCGGGCTTTGCGTGCATCCGTCTGGGTTGCTGGGCTTGTTTGTCCCGCCGCCCGAACCGCCCACTTGGTTCGCAGGGCCGCAGCGGTAATCGTAGTGTAATAACGCCCCGTCCGCCGGGGGGGGGGGAGGGGCCTTCCTGAGCGCTAACTTGTAGTAAGTACAGTATTGTATATACACACTAGAAACCAGAAGATGACGAGAAGCTACTTATAGTTGGAAGTTATCAGGCCCGAAAAACCACGTATTTCATGGGGCTATAATATCGTTCTTTATGATTTATGAAATAGGAATATTACAGCCATTCATGATGATTTTGAATTATCATTTTTATTGGCATCCTTTTTCTCCTGTCAAATTAAGTTAAACATTGGGAGACGAATCCTTCCCCCCCCTCCTCGTCCTCATCAAGTCAAACTTAATCCAGGCTGCCGGGTCAGTTCAGGTTACCAGGAGAAGAGGAAAAGACAGCCGATGTCTCCTACTACCTTGCCCATCATTGCCCCCCTCCCTCCCTTCACGTTCTCTGCTTAGCTAGCTACCGTCATTAACAATGAAGGCTATGGCAGGTATTTAATCAAAATTAGAGTCACTTAAAAACTGCCCAACATTTCTCCAGATCTGGCTAAGGTCCCTAGATCCTCACTTCCAGATTTGCAAGTCCTTATATCGGTACAACAACAGACAATTCGTAATTCCCTCCTCGCCATCGTCCATCACATTGTTGCCCAAATTTCTCTCGTAAGAAACTTTATGGCTGCGTGCTGGAGAGGGAGACGTGATTCTTGTCACTCCTCATCTTGATTGTCTATCATCTGGGAACGTTTACCGAGACCAAGGCTTGGATGCGAACTACTTTTGCTACTACTACTCCTACTCCTACTACTACCAAGTTCACCCCACTCGAGACCTGGCCCCTAAAAGTCTTGCTACTCGAGTCTGCCAGTCCAATGGCTGGTGCAAGGTCGGCCGTAAGCATATCTTTCCCTCTAGCTTTATGTGGAAAAAGAAAACCTACTTCATTCCCTTGTTGCCGTTGTGGTCCCCGTTGTTGTTGTTGTTGTTGTTGCTATTTGCCTTAAAACACCTGCTTTCTCGTCAAATCGCCACCTACACTTTGCCCGCCCCCAACCGGCCCCATTGAGCCTCTACTGACGAACAATGGCACAGGCATCGAATCGTGAGGAGTAAGTCCGATTTCATGTTTTACAACTCGATGGCAGTCGGTTGAACCTTTCGAGGTTCTATTTCTCATAAGTTATACCGGTGTTGACTGACTATGGCAGTGAGACACAGTCGTTAACAGCAAGCGTGACGGACTATCCTATGGAACATGGAAGACGATACCATAAATATCATGAAGGCTGTACGTCTGCAGAGGATCGACCATGTGGACAAGGACCCCCTCTAACAACATTCCTCCAGCATACTTGTACCCGAACGATGAACAGGAACTGGATCGAATGGATATGCAACACCACATGCTCAGACTAGTCAACCACGGGCGCTTGTACTTCGCGCCTGTCCAACGCCCAAAACGGATCCTCGACATTGGTACTGGTTCTGGTATATGGGCTATCGAGATTGGTAAAAATTCCCCCCCCGCAGATTGACCCTGCTTACCTGTCATCCGATCGATCAACTCACATGGTTGCCGCTTCTCGCCCATAGCATCCGACTTCCCAGAAGCCGAGATCACAGGAACCGACCTGTCTCCTGTTCAGCCGCTTGAAGTCCCCGAGAATGTCCACTTTCTCGTCGACGACGCCACGGAGGAGGACTGGCTGTGGGACCCGGATCACTTCGACTTCATTCACACGGGACATCTGATAGGATCTCTACCGTCGTACAAGGACCTGCTGAAGAAAGCACACAAGCACCTCAAGCCGGGCGGCTATGTGGAATGCCACGAGTTCGACTCCCGACTCAAATGTGATGACGGTACGATGCCTCCTGAGGACCCCGACAAGTTCAGCGACTATGCCCTCCAAGATCTCATGGACCTGCACTACCGCTCTGGCCAGGTCTCGGACCCGCCCCGACAGTTCCGAGTGGCCCATCGCCTCGCACGCTGGATGCGAGAAGTCGGATTCGAAGACGTGCAGGAACATCGGTCCATGGTCCCTGTGAATCCATGGTCATCCGATACACACCTAATGAAGATCGGGACCTGGAGCGAGACAAACCTGCTGGAAGCGGTCGCGGGATGGTCTTACAAGCCGCTCACCATACTGGGGTGGTCGAAGCCCGAGATCGAAGTATTCCTGGTTGATGTTCGGAAAAGCATCCAGAACCGCAACGTCCACGCCTACTACGAGTTCTATGCGGTGACAGGCAGAAAACCACTCGCTGGCTGAGTTGGTTCTGGTCTGCCTTCACTAATTTTAGCGGCATGACTCCTCACATATCCTCGGCTTACTTCTCTTCTTTGTGACCTATTGTTTTCTTTTTACTCCTTCTTTTTCTTGTATTAGCTGGCGCTGGCTGACGAGCGTATGGCATACGATACCACTGCGGCAGAGAGTTTGGTGCATTGGGAGGCGTGTCTCGGTCAATTGACTACTTGGAAATATCATGACATTTGGTTGCCATACTCTCACTTATAATAAGTGCCTTGTGCAGTATCCGACTGTAGGAAAAGACAGTGTTGGTCTATAGTATCCATGATCAAGGTAGCTTCGATTGTCACTCGTACTTATGCGGCGTATTCGAAAAGCAGATACGGCACAAAATAGATGCTCATGGCTCCAGTTTACTAGAAAGAAGACTTGCAAAATACACGATCATGCCAAACATGCAACAATCTTCTGGGTAGGTCAGGGTTGTATGTATGCTTCTGCTTGTTCATCAAGGGCGATTGATTACCAGGGGCAACGAATGAGGAATCAGGATTCCGTGATTACTCATCCTCCGCTGCACTGCGATTTCCGGGCCCGCGGTCTACCGGCCAAGAGGTTCCTTTACTATCAAAATCCCGCGCCCGCTTGTCCCAAACGAAACCAATCTCAGCAGGGCTTAATTCAAGTTCGCTCTCTCTTCTCGCACATGTCGATTGCCTCATGTCTCTCGGCAGACATGCCTACCGGCATGCTGTACATTCAGCCTCATCATCGTCGGGGTTAATCGACCACGTCTGGATCAGCGATGATCTGTTGGCGTCGACCTTCCGAAGCTTCGTCAAGAGTCAGCGACGCCATGCAAGCCGCGTCCCGGGCCCATTGGAGGCCCGACGACGGCTGGCGAAGAGGAAAAACTGCGCTCTTGCTCCAGTGACCGGTGCGCTGCCACCGGATCCCCATCTGTTTGGGCGCGGTGGCCGACAACATTTGCTGTGGAACAGCGATCACGCGCCCGCATCTTCACCACTATTTTCTCCATATGATAACCCACACTCGGTTGAACCCGATCAGGGGGAGCATACTCGCGCTGCTACGACGAGGATAATTGGATATGGACTTCAATCAGGGATTTCGCACTACGATTTACACCCTCCGCTCGCTCCAATTGCGCCTTTGTCGGGCGAAAACGAAACGTTAGATCCGGGCGGGTTTGTCGACTTGGGCAGCTCATCAGAAGCCGTTCCTTCTCCTCCTCCTTCTTTACCAACCGACGGCAACATGAACGATACGGCCGGATTCGTGGACCTGACTAGCTTGGCAGAATCCGAGCCTGGACCTGAGCTTGGTTCTTCAGGGCGCGATGTCGAGGATTCCGATCTGGGTGGATATGGCGACCCGGCCGACTCGTTTTATACCTCTCTTTCTCAACCACGCGGCAGCGAGGTGAATAAGCCAGGCACCTGTGTTGACTTGTCAGCGGAGCCTGCGTCTTCACACCCTGACAGTGATATGGTCGACTCAAGCGGATTTGTGGACCTCGTTAGCTCTTCTGCGTCTTCTCCCAAGCGGTCCAAGCGTGACCTTTCACATCTAGTTGACCCGAACGGTTTGCTTATCGATGTAGCCCGCTTCTCACATGCTTCGCTTTCTCCGCGCGACCCCGTGGTCACTGATCAGAACGGATTCGTTGAGTTGAACGGCCTATCAGAACCGGCGGATGATAGCAAAGTCCTTCCCTCCAAAGAAATTTTGACGAAGCGTTTGGAAACCTGCTCATCACTCGAGGCGGTCACGAACTTGATAAGTGCGATGAATATAGATCTTCAGCATGAGCCTGGCTACAGTCGCATAGTATTCGATCATTACTTTTCGCAGCTTGCGCTGGGCAAATCAAACGCCCAGGAGCTGTCTCTGTTTCTGGATCACCGGGCACTTAACACTCCAGGAGCTGGGGCTTTCCCATTTGTTGCAAAGTACATTATTCAACCAGCGACAGACTCACGAGAGCGTGCTGTATTGTTTGCGAGCATGCTCAGGGCTATCAGAGTCGGTGCGATAGTTCCGTCTGAGCTTCGGGAAGTCATCGGGACCCTGCAAAAGTTGCCGGATGTGGGGGTCGCCACGACGGACAGGCCGACAGTCGAGACACAACACAATAGCCCAAGCGGCGTGATGGAAGCATACCAGAAAATCTGTGATGTTCTTGATTCCACAGCGAAGGGCGGTAAATACCCGAGTCTGGACGAGGACACAGCCAATCTATGGCTTAAAATCATCTGGGAGCGGAATGTACTTGCTGAGTTGAGGCTGGCACACAGGATCCTGGCTCGTGCTCGGCATCTTCGTTCCACCTGTGCCTTCTGGGGGCCCCGGTTCATCATCCGCTGGCTTGGACTTCCGGACGAGCTTCGGAGTGAAATCGTTCCCTCCTTCACAACTTTACTCTTCCAAAGGTTTCACTACAATGCAGTAGGTGCAACTATCATATCGGTTACAGAGTATCTAGTTTTGGCTCAGAAGCAGCATCTGCTTCCCAGGTGGCACGACTGTTTGACCTCTATCCGCACGGTCAGAGACATCCCTAGGGCAGGGGCGTGGGTCGACGCACGGTCACAAATTCCAGCAGGATCGAGTCATTCTGGGTTGTCAATCCAACAACGCTTCCTTCTGCGCCTTTGGGTCTTCCGTGCTCTGAACTTGAGTCATGCAGCCGGCCCAACTTGGGATAAGAAGCCTCAGATGATAGGGATAAGGCATCTTATACATTCTGACTATGTACGGCCGATTGAGAAATGGGGGGCGCGAGTCCTCAGCCTTTACCAGGCTTGCCGAACGAACCATAAGAAGAAAGACCTCGTGAGCAGTATTTTAGATGATGCGCGTGAGTTGGAGCTGCCTGCCAATGGAATCACAATCTTGGCCCTTTCATACCAGACCAGAAATGCCCTCAACAAAACCACTAGGGCGGCTCTGCAAGCTTTAGAGACGTCGGACGTCTCCTTCAACGATCTGTTTCGAGACTTTGAAACGCCCTACACTCTCCTCCTTCAGTTCGCACGCGCCTTTTCGAAGATAGCGCGGGAGATAGACATCGAATCGCCGTCTTTCATGCAGCGCGCTCTAGAGCTGGCCAGAATTGGAAACCGGTCAGAAGTCCAACTGTTGTTTCGGATTTTCGACTGGCATGTACCCCTCAAGATCGCCCTGGCGAGGTCATGGCAGCCTCCTCCCGATCCTTCCCATCATGCGCTCGTGGTCTACGAGCCTCGGGACAGCAGAAGGCACCCCGATCCTCACGCCGCGCTCAATATGATAAACACTTTTGCGGTGGCTCTGTCATGTTCACAGAGTCTCACCCCGCGGCAATCCTATCGATTGGTTTGTTGGCTGTACGTATACTTGATGAGGCATCAAGCACCTGTGCAACCGATCATTGTCCGCGCTATGTATCATGCTGGCGTCGTGCGCGCCCGACGAGAAATGAGAGGCATGTTCTGCGAGGCGCAGTTCAAGTACATCATGCAAAAGGTACAACAGGTCGAGTCGCCGGAGGTTGTGAGAGCGTTGAGAGACCCGAATTTTGTGTGGAGGAACCAAGGAAGCGACTCGGTTGCTGGGAATTAATGCCTACCTTCGAGTTGGGTTTACATGCACTGGAGATCTTATTCCGCATTATTAGGTAGGTGTGGTTCGAGGCATGCTGGGACTGTTATTCTGTATCGCTTTCTCAAAATGTTCTACATTTTCTACAAGACGTATTATACCCCTGGTTGTATATAGACACTCTTTCAGACTCTTTCCTCCGAGTAGAATTGGCAATATCTGATTGGCTCACTGGTAGCCCATGTTCATTTGGTCCATGAAAAGCTTTATTCGTGCGTAACTCGGGTACAGAATTAAAAGACATGATTCTGCGCCCCCTCCAAAGAAGGAATTACATAGCGCTTTAACTCCACCACCTAGCTGACCACAACCCCGGCTGGGACTGGTCCTGTCTAGATGTCCACCTCCATCAGGTTGGGGTCCCCGGAGGCCTCCTCCACGGTGACATACTTCCGCATGTCCTCCTTGCTGATGACCTTCTGGTTGAGGTAGGCGGTGGTGCCGCGGGGGAAGCGGTAGTTGCGCTCCTTCTGGCCGCGCTCGTTGGGCTTGATGTAGTTGCGCAGCAGCTGGGTGGGCTGGTCCTTCTCGATGACGCAGACGTCGACGTTGCTACCGGAGCCGAGATCGTTGAAGATACCGGCCTTGATGGCCTCGGCGCAGAGGGCGACGGCGCCGTCGCGGTCCAGCTGGGGCTTCCACATCGACTCGAAGACGGACATGGCGGCCAGCGAGCCGGAGCCCATGGTCACGTAGGGCAGCTTGTCCGTCGAGCCGTGCGCGTGCACCGTGAAGAGCCCGATGCCCGTGGGGTCCACGCCCGCCACCACCAGGTACGCCCCGATGTGGCCCTGGTACCGGAAAAGGTGCTGCTTCAACATCGTCATGCAGGTGATCACTCGCGGCGGCCGCCCCGTCGACAGCGAGTGCAGCTCCACGTTCGAGCTGATCAGCGCAGTCGTGAACTCCGTGTCCGCCGCCGTACCGGCACCCGCACACCAGATCTTCGGCGCGATGTAGTGTAGCTTCTCGCAGTTCTAAGCATTCCCGCAACCCCGCCCGTTGTTGTTAGCCTCCGTTTATTGAACGAGAGAGAGAGAGAGAGAGTGAGAGAGAGAGAGTGTGTGTGTGTGTGTGTCTTCTTTGTGATTTTGTGGTGGAGTTGAAAGGGTGGGTTTCGATATAGGGACGCTAAGCGGCGAGGCTTCTTTACCTTGTCTGCTACTATCGGTCCGCTGGTAGCTCTGGTATCTGCCGCAATCTGGAATCATCACACCGAGAATCTTAGCTTTCATTGTCCGCCTATCCATCGGAGAGATGATATCGTGTATCATGAGGGAGGGAAGACGTACCACAACACCATTGTCATATATACAACCCACAATCGTGGTACCTGTGCTGGTGGCCTTGGGGAGAGGCACGCCCTTGGCGTGAAGAGCCGCGTTACGGTTGTAGTTGGAGAAGTCGAAGCCGGTCATGGTGACGGCGTGGAGATGGATGTGTTTGGTGTCGGGGACGAAGGTACAGTTGTCAATATTTCAGTGATTTGAGGAGGATAAAGGGGGTGGTAGGAGGGTTAGGCTGATGTATCAAGTAGAGAGAGGTTGAGTTCCGTTGCTTAAGCTTCAACGGCTAACTACTGCTGGAGATGGACGGAGCTGGGAGTGACGAAGCTCCGGGCGCCTGATCTTGACCGCCTCAGGCAGAAAGGCGGTGTGGCGCGCTCTCGCTCTCGAACCCTTGCAATTCCGCTCCCGCTGTTTTTGTCCGGGAGGCTTTTGGAAACAGCACCTTTAATCCTTACTTTAACTGTCTTTTTGTATCCCACGCGGCGCTTCTTTGTCCTTCGCCCGTGCTGTCTCCTACGTGAATTGTACCCCCTTGTCTGGGACTTGAGGGTCTTAACTCTACCGATCTGTGTCACCTGTTTTCTTCCTATCTTTCACTGAGGGGAGGTGACCACGATTTTCGCGCGCACTTGGGAGCTCTTCAATTGGAGTCCTCCAACTCCAGCGCCGCTCCATTCAGCTTCACCGCAGCGTCCTTCTTCTACTCATGCTCCCAAGACTCTAATTAGGCGATCACCCGCGTTCTCTCTCGAACGAGTACGACCGATATAAAATGGCTTTCAACTTTGGAGCATCGAACCCCGCCGGGGGTAGTGCTCCCCCCGAGCTGGGGCCCGAGCTTCCCGAGGGTACTGCTGAGGTAGGTCCCCCTGCAATTGCTTCCATTCACATCAGGGCTCTTCTAACTTCTGCAATGCTCTTTGTAGGACATTGGCTTCAAAGGCGTTGAGGGCGATTCCAACGTCCGAATCCTTGCCACCCCATGGCCCGAAAACGCTCTCCCAGCCCCGACATGTTCGCTCCTGGCCGTTGCGCCAACCAAAGGCATAATTGTTGCTGCTGGACCCAACGCCCTCTCCGTCGCATCTTCTGACGCCGTCAGAGCTGCTATGTCCGAACCCACAGAAGGAAAGGTGGTCAAAACCAAGCCTTTCCAGCCGCAAGCGACCATCCCCCTTCCTGCACGTCCCACACATGTCACCTTTGCCTCAAACGATACCGCCCTTCTGCTGGCCACGGAGAATGGCGCACAACTGTCAGTGTTCGACACCTCGAGCTTAATGTCGGGGAATGCACAGCCAGCGTTGTCGATCCCTACCAATGGAACCACGTTTCGCACCATTGCGGCCAACCCGGCGCCGGAACTCTCGTCCCTTGTTGCGCTGGTGACGACGGGCGGTGATCTTCTGGTAGCGGACTTGAAAGCGGGCAACTTAGTCTCGGGCCCGAACGGTCAAGTGCTGAAGAGCGGAGTCAGCTCGGTCTGTTGGAGCAACAAGGGTAAACAGCTTGTGGCCGGGCTTGCAGATTGCACGGGCTTTCAGATGACCCCGGATGGCACGCAAAAGGATGTGATCCCACGCCCCCCTGATCTTGAGGGTGATTGTCACGGTATGTTGTACTGTTGATACGTATACTTCTGCTCTTTGTCTAATCACGCACAGTTTCCTCCATTGCTTGGTTGGAAAACGACATATTTCTTGTGGTATACACGCCGAACGCATTAGAGGATGACATGGGCCAGAACCCTCCTTCGTCCTATTATATCATCACACGACGGAAACAAGCGCCTTTCTTGATTCAGAAGTTGCCTGAGTTGTGCATGCCCTTTGGGGTCAAGCGCACCCCGGCCTTTCAGTTCATCGCACGCTTGCGTGACTACAAGCCTCACTTGAAGGATGTCCTCATTGTGTCTTCAACGGCCTCCACCGATGTGGGCCTAATCACCAGAGCAGACCAGCCATTGGTAAAGATGGACATGGACACTACTGGACTCTTTGTCACGACTGAAGTGTCAGATGACACAAAAAGAGCGAATGTGCCACTAGTGGCATCTACCGATGAGACTTCAGTTATCGGTTTGGGTATCGATCTCTCTAGCAAGGAAGTTGTCGTTGCTCCGATTGCAGGCGAAGACATCGCTGAGAGCTCCACTCCGTTGCCGAATGTGTTGCTACTCAACAACGAGGGTATTCTTTGCTCTTGGTGGTTCTTGTATTCGGACGCAATTCGACAGAAGGTCCTCTACCAGGGTATGGCGGATCAGACGCAAGCGCCAGCTCAGCCAACGCCGCCAGCTTCTCAGTCAGGTTTTGGTGGCTCACCGGCTCTAGGATCATCTGCGTTTGGCAGTTCCGCTGCCCCGGGTTTTGGGAGTCCATCTGCTCAAGCCGCCCCTCAACAGTCCTCTTTCGGTGCGCCATCATTCGCATCACCGTCGCAGCCCGGGCCTTCCTTTGGCACGAATAGCCTGCTCGGAGGTAATAAGCCCCAGGGTGGTCTCGCCGCATTGGCAAAGAACGAGCCTGGGTTTGGACAATCCGGCTTTGCCTCACTGGGAGGAGGGTCTGGATCTTTTGGGCAACCATCTACGCCTGGAAAGGGACTTAGCTCGCTTGGATTTGCACAATCAGGTTCTAGCTCCGGAGGTGGCTTCGGAGCGTTTGCCAACAAAGGTGGCACAGGTGGATTCAGTGCTTTCGCGTCGGCAAAGCCAGCAGGCGGATCGCCATTTGCGCAAACCTCCACTACGCAAACGTCCACTGTAAGTCCGTTCGCCAAGATTTCCGGCACTTCGACCTTTGGCCCATCGACGTTTGGCGCACAAACTAGCACGGAGTCCTCATTTACCGCTGAGAAGACGATCGGGTCGACGGGTACTTTCGGGCAGAGCTCTACTTCTTTCGTGCTTGGATCAACATTCAAGCCTGATGGTAGTGCTGCAAATGATCTTCCGAAACCAGATAAGCCTTCTGGATTGTTCGGCTTCAATGAGTCAATGGATGACATGATGTCTTCCAGCAACAAGACCAGCCCGCCAACTGAGGAGATGGACGACATGGAAGACGAGAGCGCCACTTCGCAGCAGAAATTTGAGCCCAAGGAGGCTACGCCATCGTTGTTTGGAGCACTGTCGGCGACCCCAACCTCCGCACCGAAATCGTTGTTTGGCGCACCGTCCACAACTACAGATTCTGCACCGAAGTCGTTGTTTGGTGCACCTTCGACGACTACAGCTTCCGCACCGAAATCGTTGTTTGGCGCACCGTCAACGACTACAGATTCTGCACCGAAATCGTTGTTTGGTGCACCTTCGACCACTACAAGTTCTGCACCCACATCGACCTTTGGTTCTCAGAAGCCGATCTCGAATCCCTTCGGTCAACAAGCTAGCAAGCCTGGATTCTCACTGTTCGGTAATACAACTCCTGCCAAGTCACCGTTATCTTCCTTTTCTACACCACCCGCAGACACCCACACTCCATCGAAAGAGGATGATGCCCGGACGCCTAGTGCTACACCACAGGGCGCACCCCTACCGCCAGACCCTATCAGCAAGGCATCATATGGACCCGGTGATACGTCTGCCTCATCGAACGTCTCCAAGAGCTCTGTCGATGACGCGCCTCTACCACCCGATTTCACCTCAAGCAAGCCCGCTGTTAAGGGACCTGCAGAAGACGCACCCTTACCGCCAGACTTCACTTTCAAGAATGGAAAGAAGACAGACGATGAAGAAGAGGCAGAACCCGAAGAGGCTCCATTGCCTCCGGACTTCAGCATCCCCAAGCCACGTAAAGAATCCGAAGACGTTGCACCAGTCCCAGACGAATCCGATGGGGATGATTACGAAGGCGAGGAAGACGTATCTGAAGAAGGCGAGAGCGAGGAAGGGGAAGAGTCGGACTTCGCAGACAGTGGAGAGGACATCACCCACGATATCAGCCAGTCTGAGTCCAATGAGCCAAGTCCTAAGGCATTTCCTGGACCTTTCAAGCCCAGCGCGAAGCTCGCAGGCGGCCTGTTCTCCCCTGCTTCCAAGCCTGCCCCAGCACCGCAACCACAGCCTTCAAGGCCATTGTTCGGTGATAGGAGCAATCCGAGATTCCCTGCACTCCAGAACCGAGAGCTTCCGAGATCGCCCAGTCCAGTACGAGGAGCCGCGTCGAAGAGCCTCTTCAAGGGTGATGGAAAGAAAACTTTCGGCGCCCCTCAAAGTCCGGGCAGCGCTCTCACTGCAAGGAAAGCCTCTCTTTCTGAACACCAAAGACGCGAGAGTCAACTGAAGCCGAAGCCTTCCCGGAGGGAACCCTCGCAACAGGAGATTCGCGCGAGACAGTTAGAGGAGGAAGCGCAGGCTCTTTCCGACGACGATGAGGATGAGAGACTCCGTGCGGATCTTGCACTGCCTCTGGAACCTGTTCCTACCCTTGATCCTTTCTTGCCTCATCAAGACTATGCTGGGGAGACGAGTAAACCTGGTATTCCGGGTCAAATCGAACGGCTGTACCGTGATATTAACTCTATGGTGGACACCTTGGGCATTAATGTTCGTTCGTTGTCTTCCTTCCTTCTCTACCAAAAGACGTCCAGAGATTCTCAATGGGTCGACACGCTGAAGGAGGACAATGCCAGCGACATTCTGGACAAAGAACTGGTTCTGTCTGAGATTGAGAAGTTTGATGACGCTGTTGTCATGCTTGCTGCTTCTCTTGAACAGCAGCGCGTGCAGGGTGTGGAAGAGAAGCTCGAGAGTTGTCGGGAGCTTTTGAGTAAAGACATTATTACTCTTCGGGGTCAGTGTGCCAGCATCCGCAAGACGCTTGATGCTCACACCGACACGACCACAATGCACTTCGCACCTCTTTCCGCGGAGCACGCCAATCTGCAGCAAGACCTGCGGTCGGCATCCACCGAAATCCAGGCGAAGCTAGCCGATCTAGAATCTGCCGCGACTCTTCTCCGCGCCAAAATTGCTGACGTTCCCCTTTCGGGTGGCTCTCGCCATGCGACAAGACGCCCCACCGTTGAGGCTGTTACCACTACGATCCAAAAGATGATGGAGATGGCCGAGACTAAGCGCACCGATATCGATGTCTTGGAGGCTCAGCTCAAGAGATTGGGAATCGACACAACCGCTCCCGCGGCCAGCCGGGAAGGGTCCCCATTCGCGACGCCGAGGAAGAGCACCGGCCGATTTCCCACTACGCCGGGGTCCCGTGGGTCAGTTGACGGGCCATACCACACTCCCGACTCGGCTAGCCGAGCCATCAACTTCCGATCCAGCATCAACGGGTCAGCCAGGGCTAGTCGGCTCCGCAACGTGGAGGCAGTCCAGGACCTGGTCAGCTCAGAAGAAACGGCGCAATGGAAGGCCAAGGTGCAACGCAAACAGCATATTGTCGAGAGTCTGAGGAGCGCCATTGGGGCGAAGAAGTCTCGAGTCCGGACGGTGAATGATTTGTAAAACTAGTGTTTATGTTTTCCTTTCTTTTGTCATGGGACAATCTTGCTGATGGCTACTTACTATGAAAGTCATGTCGGAAAAAAACAGCGGGTCTTTTCTGGCGGGGTTTGATTTTTCTTTTGTTTTGGTTTTCTGTTCTGCACAGGCAGATGTGAATCTTAGGTAGCGCGTCCCATCCGTCTCCACTGTACATAGGTCTCGATTGTAATGCTTGCACGTGCTTTTACGAGAAATGCGTTCATCCAGGTACTGATGAGGAATTTGAGGATAATAACCAGGCTGGCTGCTACCTAGGCTGGTGTACGGAATGCTGGGGATGGGAATGGTCTGATAATGGAGCGAACCTTAGGCACCAAGCTAGGGTCTATAGTCCTCCTCACTGACATCATCCCGCCCAAAGTGGGAGTGACATCAACATGGAACACCATCGATAAGCCTTGGAGTATTTATCATTCTCCTCCCCTCTCTGTCCAACAGACCACCGCCCAGCTAGCTTTTGCAGCCACGAGCCTTTATATCATATTTCCATAATCATTCGATAGCCGCGCGCACAACATGTCGGAACAAAGCGTGACGGAGTTCATCTACTTCCACGTCAAGGACAGCGTCCGACCCGAGGACCCCGCCCACAGCGACGAGGGCGCCGCTCTCCTGCAGGTCTTCCAGAACACCAAGCACCAGAACGGATATAAGGGGTCCGTCTGGGGCCGGGCCGTCGAGGATGCGAGTTTGATCGTTTGGGCGATTGGTTAGTTTAGTTGAGCTCCTCTTTTGTCTCCAGCCAAGCAATCTTCCGCTACCCTCTACCTACCTATCTACCCTCACCACCTCACCCCAACACAAACCTAACAGCCCAACAGACTGGAACGACGCGCACACCGGCGCAAACCCGACCACGACCCTCGCCCCCTTCCTCCCATCGGACAACGCCGAAATCACCACCATCTTCGCCACCCTAACCCCTTCCACCACCACCACCCCCTCCTCCGCTTCCGAGAACAACAAGAACCCAACCACCACCGAAACCCTCCGCAGCAACCCTACCACCGAACTGTGGACCCCCGCGTTCCCGACCTCCCTCAGCCCGGAGGAAGTCAACGCCGTGCACGCCGACCTCATCGGCCTGCGCGCCGCCGTCACGGAGCGCCTCCCCGAAGGCAAACGGGCGGTGTCCTTTGCGATGGGCCAGGTGGAGCGGCCGGGGACGATGACGCACGAGCAGAGCGAGACCGGCGAGGCGTTTGTGGTGGTCGTGGCGGCCGGGTGGGCCAGCGTCGAGGTGCATCTGGCGGGCAAGGAGACGGAGGCGTTCCAGACGGCCATCGGGAAGGTCAGGGCCCGGTTGTTGGCGCCGGTTAGGGGGTTGGGGGGGTTGAAGCATTTTGAGTTCGCGGGGGTTGAGTGAACTAACTCACTGAGTTTGGGGGTGGGGGTGGGGGAGATGGGCTGGGAAGGTCTAGGAGGGTATAAGCTAGGTGTTCATGTGTGGTTTAGGTATTAGGTCTGTGTAGGGTCTGTCCTTTAAGGGTTGGAAGGTTGGTATTAGGGCTGGGGTAGGATGGTTGGGCGATGATGATGATGATGATGTCACAGAATTATGATCAGAATTCAAAGCTGCTTCCTTTTTTTCTTTTGGTCACACAACAATAAGTACAATACAGCAGCCACGGGAGTGGAAATTGAATAGAGAAATAAAAGCCCGGAACGAAGACACAACAAGGAAATGCCCATTAGTTGGTGAGATGAGTAACAAAAAAGACCGACGGGATGGATTTTAGTGGTCAAGTCAGAAAGAAAAAAAAAAGACCCCCAAAGTGTGTAGGAAAAAAAGAACTAAACTAGCTAAAACTTCATACTAACCCGTTTAAATACGATGCTTTTCGCTTTCTGTGTTTGCCGTGGCTTGTTAGTGGATGATAGATCGGATGAGAACACGGGGCACAAAAACTAACCGAGTCGGGAGTAGAGCATGTACAACGCCATCTGGTTGCACTCCTGAGTACCCGTGATAGTGACCAGGCGCTCGTTGCTGTTCTCTTGGGGCTCGTTGATCTTGATCACACTGCCACTCAAGTGTCGGATCTCGTTGATCTTGGCTCCGCCCTTGCCGATGATCGCGCCCACCATGTCGTTGGGGATGTAGATCTGTTGAGTCAGTGGCTGACCAGGCATGACGCCACCGGCAGGGGCAACCGGGGCAGGGCCACCGGCGCCACCAGCACGGGGCTGCGCAGCCTGCGGACCGCCGTAGGCCGCGGGCTGGTGCGGGCCGGCCCCGGAGTACGGGGTGTGGGGAGTAGCGCCGTAGGGCATGTTGGGCTGGGCGACAGGAGTGGGTGCAGCTTGGCCGTGGAGGTAGGGGACGCCATAGCTGCCGGCCGCGCCGCGGTTGGGGTGAGGGTGGTGGCGCTTGAACGTGTCGGGGTGACCGTATTGGCCGCCAGCGGGTTGAGGCACATAGGGGACAACCTGCATCCCTCCAGGCACGGCTCCAGCGGGCCCACCACTGCGAGTAGCGTAGGCAGAGGCTGCCGGTCCGCCGAAGCGTTCAGTCAGCTGCTCGACCAGAGTCACGGCAACATAATAGGTAGCGATGTGCACGGCGTCCGCAACGCCAAGGATTACAAGGGACCGCTCAGTCGACAAGGGAAGGCAGGCATCCGAAGCGTTTAGACGTGCGCCAGAAGCCTCTTGGATCTCGCGGATCCGGCTACCACCCTTGCCAATGATCGAACCAATGAGGATATGAGGGATTAGCAAACGCAAGGGGTACGTCTTGGATTGGGCAGTTGAAGGGGCATCAAGGGGCTCGTTGTTCAAGGTACGGATGATCAAACCGAATGCCTGGCGTCCAAATTAGCATCACTGAACCAGGGCCGCGAAATTCACGTTTCTGGGGATTAAATGTCCACCAACCTTAGCAGCAGCGTCCTGGGGGCCGCTGACAGTCAAGATACGTTCCACCGCACCCCGGGAGTAATCGCTGACAGTGCACTTGGCTCCCGACAGACGACGAATTTGGGAAACATTCTCACCACCTTTACCGATGACGGTTGCAGCCTCCTGGCTGGAGATTACAGCACGGATGTGGATCCAGCTAGACTCGTCCTGAGGGCGCTGCTCAGACTGGGCAGCTGCAGACTCTCCGTGAGAGGCAGTCGACTGGATGGGCTGCGTCTGCGAAGAAGCGCCCTTGGCAGTCGGAGCATCGGGAACCACGGTGTCTCCTTGGCCATCAGCGCTGGCGCTGGAAGCCGCTGCGGCGTCCGTCTTCACCTCGGTATACGCCTCAGCATCCTCGCCCTTTACTACTTTGTCCAAAGCCGGACGCTTGGCCTCGGGCTGGTCATTGGGACCCGACGGCGAGGAAGGATCTTCCAACGGACGCTTGGTCGATTGCAACGCGGATGGAGAGGCAGACATGATTTCTGTATGCCCAAAGCTTTGCAGTCTTGCTTCACTTACACAGGAAGTCGAAGTGTCAAGAATAGCTCTCTTGTTTTTTTTCTCTTTTGTTTTCTGTCTTCTGCTTTATGTGATCGACTATGTACACCAGGAGTTCCCAATAAAACTTGCTGGTGCTGGCGATCGGGTGGAGAGGGAATTCTGGTGCTTGGGATGACTAGGAGGACTGGTGTGAATATGGTGGCGGGAAAGTGAGGCTGGAAAGGAGAGGTCGACGGAGGAAAGTGTGGAAGGATGCTGAATTGTCACGGGCCTTGGTTTGGAGCAGAGAAAGCTTCACCAGAGCGAGGTAGTGGCAAGGTAGAGGATGTAAGGAAAAGAAACCAATCGAATCGGGCACGATGGAACGAAGCAAGAGGTCTTGGATGTTGGACGGAGACGAAAGGTGTGTTCAGGGTCCGGGCGAATTTAGATGCTGGAGGGTGGATAACGGTGGGGGAGGGAAAGGGAAGAAATGAAAGCAAGATTGAAGCCTGAAACAATTCCCAAAGTCCCAATTTCTCCTTGTTTTCCTGCCAGAAAACGCGACTTGCTCAGATGCACAGGCTGTATGTACGTACAGCACGTCGATTACCCAATCACCTGCCGGAGGGGGAGTGTCTAGCGTAGGAAGTTGGACGGGGGAAAGACTCGAAAAGCTGAGGCAGTCGAGAATAGCCGATCGAAGCTCGCGGTCGTAGATAAAGATACGGATGTGAAAGGGATATGATAAGGGGAAGTTGATGGGCGAGGGGGGGAACGGGGGGTTCGACGTCGCGGTGAAGAGATGAGGTTGAGGGAGTTGGTGAGGCGAGCTGTTGGCACGAGACACGCTAGTCCGTTTGCAGTCAAGCCGCCCATGTTCCGCTGTCACGTGTTAAGCCATCAACAACTACTGTTATCCAATTGTATATCAAGCATATTGACAGGTCACAATACTTCACACGCTGCCAGATCACGAGAATAGTGACTGTGATTGAGCTCTATTTTACTCCGGAAAATAATTGCGAAGGACGTCGAATCTACGCTTCCTTGCTGTATTGTCATCATCCACTGCCATGGATGTCCCACAGGAAAGAGTCGATAAAATCCAGCGCTTCGCAGAGAAAAGCCAACAAACAGAAAAGAGCCATGCCACACAACCGCTGAGCCCAGCCAATATCCAGGCCTATAACAAGAGACTGGATGAAACCCTGCGAGAGCTACAAGAACAAGTCAAGCGTCAAGAAGATGAGTTGCGCAAGGTGCGTATTATGACCAATACAAAGACGACCAGCAGACATCGTCAACTAACACGCGGCCCCAGCTACGCGAGATCAACTCCATCAATCTCTCCAGGATCGGTACCAGCACCTGGGCCCGAGTGTCTCAGGTGCGCCGGGCCAAAAAGGCGTATGACTCTCTCCTCAAATCGGAGACGGAGTTTCCACCGCTCGGTTCTCCGTTGCCGTCGTTACTGGCCGTTGAGGAGACATCCCGTCTGGTGAAGGAGACTAAGATCGCCGCCTCGGAAACGGGCAAGAATCTCTCTAACACGCGCCAGCGGTCGAAGACAGAGGAGGCGAACCTGCGCGATGCGCAAGCCATTCAAGATGGTCTGCAGCGACGGATTCGAACTGTGGCGAGTCTAAATGCCACGAAGGAAAAGAAGGCAAGCTCTCAACTAGCGCGGGAGCTCGTGGAGCAGAAGCAACGGGAAAACGACGAGTATGACAAGGCAACAGAAGATACGAAGACCAAACTCTACGAATTTATTGATCGGTCTCTTGCATCGATGCTTGCAGCAGAATCCCTCGGCGGACCGACTGTAGGCGATGTACCAGATGTCTCAGACGCTACCTTGGAACTGGGCTATACCAGCCATGGCAAGCCGAAGAAGCCGAAAGTACAGGCCGAAACAACTGAGTCAGGTACCAGCCAACGACGCATCGATGAGATTCTACCTCGACAGAACGAGCAAGGAAGGACCTCCAACCGAAGGGAAGTGGCGGCAGTCGAGATGCGCAATCTCCTTGACGAGTTGTTGGAAGCAAGCCCCTCGTATGTGAACGTTCGAGAATCCGCAGCTTCCAGGTTTCTAGTACGAGTCAAAGTGGCACAGTTCCACCCGCGCGATGCGAGAAGGTTAAGATTAATTGATTTTGGGCGCACGCTATAATATCATCTAGCTGTCCATTCCCCGCCGCGTCGGCACTATCATGCGGGCTCTATATAGCGCTATAACATAGAAGCGCCATGTGCGCCTATCACACTATCCTTATGAGACACCCGAATGTAACGCCTATACATGCAATAGTCGCAATGAAACCACAGTCGCAAACGCTGATATATCGTAAACATGTCATTAATCGCTATATCTCAGATGCACGCAAAAAGGTATCTCAGACAGGCATCATCCCAATCCGACTTGTCGCTGATTTCGGCTTGGAAGGTTTTTGGGCCGAGGTCGAAGAAGGGCGGTTGTCAGCACGGTCATGGGATTTCCTCCGAGCCCCTGCTGTTTTCGGTTTCGCTTTTGCTCCTGGGTTATAGCGACGTGGACGTTTACTTGTCTGGCGTTTTCGGGGCTTGCCTTTGCCTGACCCTTCGCCACCGTTTCGAGATTCTTCAGTAGCATGCGGCCCTTGCTGCGACGAAAAGAACCTGCTGGAAACAACACTCTCAGTCATATCAAAGTTAGACGCGTGGTCTGCCAGAAATTCCCCATCACTGAACTCATCCTCGTCCTCACTGCTGTTGAGGTAGATAACATTGTGATGGTTGGGATCGGGTACGACGCCATCGGCATCATCACGCTCTTTCCTTAACTCCTCATAGCGACGCTGCGTGTCCCTAACAAGTTTAAGCAGTTGAGAACCGTAACGGATAACTTTGTCAGGATCAATGCCAGGGATTGCAGCAAGTTCCGAAAGGTCTAATCATCAATCAGCACCGACCACAGTCATGATACAAAGTAATCTTACCTTTAGGGAAGACAATGACCATCTCGCGCAAGATGGTATCAGTAAACGGCTGGTTGCGCAGGCCTTTTTGAAGAACCAACTTTTCAATTTGTCAGTGGTTGCCCTGGTTCATGCTCTTTAGAATGTAAGGAATCTTACGTCTTGGCAGTAGTTCTTCGCATAGACCATGAAGTCCTCAGCTACCGCCTTGTGAAGAGGATCAAGCTGATCGAAACGGCGGTCTTGAGTGATAGGTGGACCGGGAGTGCGCTTTTTGTCTGGACGGGGCCTACCAGCAACGCGAATCTTCTCGAATCCGTCACTATCTGCATCATCAGTAGAGTCATCACCAGTTCCTTGGTATCGGAAACGCGCGAGTCGGCGCTGATTTGCGGCCTGTACAGGCGACGAGACGTTCGTAGATTGCGGTACGGTGTCCTTGCTGCCGTCGGTTCGAGAAGACCGTGCGGGCCGTCGACCCTTCCCACTTGGTGAGACGCGGACGTCAAGTTTCAATTTGACGCGACCACTTTCGTAGTCAGTTGCACGTGATCCCAGCTTGATGTACTGGATCACAAATTTGCTACCATTGATCACATTGTCTTCTCTCAAAGCCCCTTCCCTGAGAAGAGTGTAGAACAATCGTTCAACTTCTCCCACTGCTACACCTTTCCCGTCGCCATAGCCTGGGGCATTGCGGTGCTGAGGTGATCTGAACTTCTTTACTGTCCCTCGGAACATGTTCTCGCAATATGACATGGTAACCTTGTCATCCAGGTTTTGAAAGTAGCGAACGAGTTTAACCACAGAGGCAGCGTGGTCTGAGAAATCATGAAGTTCGGTAACAGAATCGGATTTGCAATTGTCGCAAGAAGCATTGCAGTCTTGTCGGCGAAACTTCTCGTTGAAGTAGCCGAGAATTTGCACTCGTCGGCAATCGGTCTGGTTCTCGCAATACTGTACGACCATGCGCAGCATGAGGCGTTGTCTGTCCTTTTGTTCCTTGCTTCCATCACTACTATCGATCATGCGGAACAAAGTTGTTGTATCTTTGTAGGTGTAGAACAAGTAGCAACCAGAACGCTTACCATCTCGACCGGCGCGTCCTGTTTCCTGATAGTAGCCTTCCAAGCTCTTTGGAATGCTATGATGGATCACGAAGCGTACATCGGGTTTATCAATTCCCATTCCAAAAGCGATGGTTGCGACTATGACGTGGGTCCTTCCAGCTTGCCAGGCTCGCTGAATTTCTGCGCGATCCTCGGAGCTCATACCAGCGTGATAATGTGCAGCTTTGATTCGATACTCCTGGCGAAGTTTGCTAGCGACGCTTTCACATGTCTTGCGCGAAAGACAATAGACGATCCCCGACTTGTTGCGGTATGAGTTGTTTATGATATCAGCGACGCTGGCTAGGAGTTCAGACCCCTTCTGCTTCTTCCGCACTTCATAGGACAAGTTAGGTCGGTTAAAGCTTTGAATCAATACTTCGCAGCCTTCCATCCTCAAGTTGTGGATAACGTCAAGTTTGACATTCTCGGTCGCCGTAGCTGTTAACGCCATCATCGGGACGCCAGGAAGCCGGGTTCGGAGTTCTCCAAGTTCCTTATAATCGGGACGAAAGTCATGCCCCCATTGACTGACACAATGAGCCTCGTCGATGACAATGCGAGCTAGCTTGTGGTTGTTGCGAAGCCTTTCTAGGCTGCGAACAATGGCTTGGCTCTTGTTGACCATCTCTGGAGTGATGTAGAGCAACTCAATCTCTTTCTCGGGTCTGAAATCAGATAATATGTCTAGAATCCGCTGGCGCTCTTCTTTCTTTGTTTCGCCATTCAAAACGTACGCCTTGATATTGAGCTTGTTGAGATGGGAGACTTGGTCCTGCATCAAACTCAGCAGTGGTGATATCACGATGGTAACTCCACTTGTCATCCCGCTAGAAACCACAGAGGGCAGCTGATAACACAAAGACTTGCCGCCTCCTGTGGGCATTAGCACAAATACATCTTCGCCACCAAGCGTTGCGTCTATGGCCTCAAGTTGATTAAGACGAAATCCCTGGAGTCCGAATCGATCCCTTAGTGCAGCCTTCACATCTTTGGTCCATGCATGTTGTGTCCACAGAGTGTTCTGGCTTTGTTGCTTCTGCGTTGCGGGAAAACGCGGGGTGTTCCCTGAGGTTTCAGCAAAAACCTTACGGTTCTGAAGCTCGAGATGGTTTGCCGAATTCGTGGAGGGATCTTCAAAGTACTCTGCAGCCTCTAGCATGTCTTCGTCGTCCAGATCGAATTCATCCATTATCTCCGTGGCGACAGTCGGAGAACCCATTGTCCTCGTGAACGTATCCTCGTCCGACAACATGGTCGTATCGTCATAGTCAAAGGTTCTGCGACTGGAGGTGGCGTTGAGGTTTTTGAACGATAGGTCTGATACTCGCGTGGAGATCTCGGAACGTGCGTCATTATAGCCTGTCGTCGGTCGTAGTGAGCCCTTTGAAACCGGCTCCTCAACACCTTTTGTGATACTTGATCGAACAGTGTCTCTAAAATTAGAAGATGTGGCACGAGGTGCAAGCGAGAATGAAGTTGACTGTTCTAGACCAATTCTAGAAGTGCCATTGTGCAGCGAGTCAAGATATGATAAGATATCAGTCCGTTGCAGTGTACGCCGCATATTGGATTCAATTTCCTCTAATTGTGCAGTCAACTGCCGACTCTCTGCAAGTTCCGGCATCGTCTGCGGATCGCCACCTTGCGAAATGGCCTGCATCAAGGTCTTTTTCAGGGCTTGCCTCTTGGTATCGCATGAGAAGTAGGCAGCCCTATCTTGTCTCAGCCTTTCGATGGCCTCGATCTTTTCAGTAAGAGATTTGTTCTCGACAATCAACTCCGGCGCAGGCTCTCCCTTCATTGCTCGCTCATATACAATCTCAGAATTCTTCGTGAGGGTATCTTTGAATGTCGCGATCATCCCTTCGATTGAAGCTGCAGACGAAGACAAAAACCTGGCTACGTCCTTGTCAAGAGAAACAGATGGCGATGAATCCACGGTTGCAGATATGTGCGACGGCTGCTGTGAGCTAGCAAGAGTTCGTGAGGTTGAAGGAATGGCCTCTGACATCCCAGATATGGGCGCAGCTTGCATTGGCTTGCGAACAATAGTTTCAGGCGAATGAGTATCCAGGGCGTCAACCTCTGGCGATATTGGGTACAGAGACTCGTCGGGATTCAAACCCATGTCATCCTTAGCTTCCCAGTCATCGAAGAGATCGTCGTCACCATCTTCATCTGAGTCGGCGATCACTTGACTTAGGTTTCGGGAAGGCGTGCGCTGGTGATTATCCACGGTGGACTGTGGCAGTCTCTTGCGTTGAGAAGGTGAGGGAGCAGGCTGAAGACGTTCAGCAGTTCGAGCAACCTTCATCGGCGAGCGCGCTTTAGAGGCAGACTTTCTCGGCGAGAGAAGATCAGACATATAATCATCGCTTTTCCGCTTCTTCCCACGTTTTTCGGGTGAGTGCTTCCGAACTGCAGCTTCTTCCGTCCATAATTGTTGAGGTTCGCCGAAGCCATCTGTGGTACTTGACGAGAAGGCAGTTGGATCGAAATCCCCAGTCAAATCAATCGTGTCCACATCAAAATCAGAGAATGGCGATAGGACTTCGAGGTTTTGTTTCGAGCGGGAAGGCGTCACGGATGTCTTCTTGGGGCTGCGGACTGAGGAAGGAGGAACACTTTGTGATGCTATTGAGCGTAAGTAGCGCGTAACTGTGGTAGGGAGTGTTCGAATCTGAGCGCACACCTTTTACTGACTTGGTCACGGTAGTTGGCTCCTTCGCGGGCGCCTCTGGCGCAAGACGATGCTTGGATGCTTTTGGGGTCTGGTTGGGGCTATCCTTGGAGAGGCAGAGCATCCGCGGTTTGCGCCCAGACCCCGGAGTAAGTACCAGGCGTGCCATTTCTTCCGATTCAGAGTCTATCTCCCCATCATTGTTGAGATCGGTCTGGTCTTGGATACCACGAGTAGGCTCCGAATTATCAATTGCGAATGAGCCATGTATTTGGGCGGTTAACGTAGGCAATGTCCTGACCGGGGAGAGTGGGAGAGCGCTCCGGGCACTAGTGGTGTTGTTTTGATACTCGTGCTCGGACGAAACCAGAGAGGGGTAGAGTGCATGACCTTGCTGCAACAGCCATTTGAGATGAGCTGTCAGATTATTCTTAGTCATAGGGCCGTAGTCTTGCTCGCATGGTTTTCTCAGGAGATTTAAACATAACAATAGCGATGGGTGTTCTAGCCGCCAAAAACAAAAACTATTGTATGGATGAGAAGCATTGCGACGGCCAATGATCCGACGCGTCTCCGCGCGCTATCACGTGGGCGGTGACTGGCACTCTCTCGGCGCAGCAGTTTCCGACTAGTAACTTAGGCATCTGGTAATCTTAGTACCCTGGTCATACATTACATACCTTGATCGATATATTCACTCGCATCCTGTCAACTCACAATATAACAGTACTCCTCATGTGCACAAATACTTGATGTTCTATCTGTCAGCAAACTCTGTCACTTCAGTATGATTTTTGCTGTCCATCGCAAGCATTGTGGCCCCCCAGAAGTCTAGCTCTTGGATAAATTACGTGTCTCCTGGCGCACGGGGCCGCGGGCTTGTAAAACTATTACTCAATCTGGTAATATTAGGAGGGGCCAATGGCTCGACAATCTTTTTTTTTTCCTTGCGGCCGAGAAGGCCCCGCGCTATAGAAGAAATACTACTGTTCCCGTAGCATTATCGATAAGACAAAATATCCTAAAGCTGGTGAGACTTATCAGCCACCCTGAAGTAACAAAGCCAAGGACAATTTCTCTTCAACCAGAGTAAGCAAGTACTCACTGGAGCCAACATCATGGGCAAGAAGAACAAGAAGTCCGCCGAGCACAAGGAGCGGGTAGCAGCGAAACAGTCGAAGAAAGCTGCCCAGAAAGAGAAGAGAGGCAAGACCAAGGGCAAAGATGCAGACAGCGATGCTGAAGATGCCGATTTGGACGCCATCCTTGCTCAGTATGCAGAGGAGCAAGCCAGGTTCCTTAAGGTCACCGAGACTGTCAGTGGGCCTCCCACTCCTCGGTCCTCTGCCACTGTATTAGCTTCGCCGTCGAACCAGAACGAACTTCTGGTCTTTGGTGGAGAGTATTTCGATGGCAATCTAGCTACCTTCTTCAATAATCTTTTTATCTACAACATCAACCGTGGGGAATGGAAGGAGATTAACAGTCCCAACAGTCCTCTTCCCCGGAGTGGACATGCATGGTGCCGTGGCGGCAACACTGGAGGCGTCTACTTGTTCGGAGGTAAGTGAGCTTCGCAGTTTGGGGTGGGCTCAATTGGATTGACTCTCGTATCTAGGAGAGTTCTCTTCCCCGAAACAGGGAACGTTCTACCACTACAATGATTTCTGGCACCTTGATCCCTTGACAAGGGAATGGACCCGTCTGGAAACGAAGGGCAAGGGGCCTCCGGCTAGAAGTGGTCACCGAATGACTTACTACAAGGTTAGTGTTAATCAAGACGTTCTCAATGTGCCAGAAGCTTATGTTTTTGAAGAACTACATCATTTTGTTTGGAGGATTCCAGGATACCTCGCAACAGACCAAATACCTCCAGGACCTGTGGATCTACGATTGTGCAAAGTATACTTGGTTCACCCCGAATCTTTCAGCAGCTTCACAGAAACCTGATCCACGTTCGTCTTTCTCTTTCTTGCCGCATGACACAGGTGCTGTTCTCTACGGTGGCTATTCCCGCGTCAAAGTTAGCGCAGGTGTCGGGGGAAAGCCAGTGAAGAACGGCCCTCAGCGGATGACCATGAAACCTATGGTTCATCAGGATACTTGGTTCCTTCGAATCACGCCTCCACCTGCTGATGCTCCGGCGAACACACTCCCGACAGTGCGCTGGGAGCGCAGAAAGAAGCCTGCTAACTCGCCCAACCCGCCTCGTGCCGGTGCCACCATGGCGTACCACAAGGGTCGAGGTATCATGTTCGGTGGTGTTCATGATGTTGAGCTCAGCGAGGAAGGCATTGACAGCGAGTTCTTTGACACCATGTTTGCCTGGAATACTGACCGTAACCGCTTCTTCCCCCTGACCCTGAGACGCCCCAGGGCACAAGGCAAGAAACAGGCGGCAAACCAGTTCAAATCTCGCGACCGTAGCAAAGCTACCGAAGAGGAACTTCTACAAAACCTGAAAGCACTGGAGGCCAAGGGAGGCATCCGTGGTTTGGATGACGATGAGGAACTGCAATTGGCATCCAAGGCCGATGAGGAGCCGGCTGAACCAGAGAAACCGGCCGTGATACGATTCGAAATGCCTCATCAACGATTCAATGCGCAGTTGGCGGTGCAAGACGACACTCTATTCATCTTTGGTGGAACCTTTGAGAAGGGAGATCGGGAGTTCACGTTCAATGACCTGTACTCCATTGATTTGGTCAAGCTCGATGGGGTCAAGGAGATTTACTATGATGAACCTGGGAACTGGCATCTGCTCAACGAAGCCGATAGCGACGACGAGATGGATGAGGATGATGAGGAAGATCTTGAAGAAGATGAGGAAGGTGATGAAGATGCCATGTCCCTTGACACTGCCTCCCCTGCACCGACCGAGGTTACTGTACCATCGGTGACCAAGGAATTGGAACAGCTTGATGTGGAAGAGCAGGAGTCAGAGCCATCCGTCCAGGATAGCAGACCTCTTCCTCGTCCTTTCGAGAGCTTGCGTGAATTCTTTACTCGGACATCTGAAGATTGGCAAAAGATTCTGATGGACACTTTGAAAGAAAGAGGCGTCTCGTTGGACAAGAACATCAAAGAACTTCGTAAGGATGCATTCAACATGGCAGAGGAGAAATGGTGGGATAGCAGAGAAGAGATCATGGCTTTGGAAGACGAGCAAGAGGAGGCTGGTATTGGTGAGGTGGTCAGCATTGCTGATCGAGCGGACAATGCCGGAGGCGCTGGAAGACGCAGGTAATCTTGGATAAAAGCTTATCAGAGCATATCAAACAGACATTGCGAGGCGTAATGTCATGGTCCTTAATCTGATATCTTCTTGCGATGCTAGTAAATGACGATGACTACCTAGTACCTCAGCACCTAGTAACATGTCTCTGATTGAACTAGCTAGTTGATGATTTGGGTATTGATTACGTGATCCCCTCGCCTAAGAGCATAGGAATCCTTTCCCTTTTTCTCTTCAGTTCAGACTCTCGAGAGCAACATACCAGAAATGAAGAGTAATCCACGATGGTGTATCGTGGCAGGCCTTCGAAGTCATGCCGTCAATGTCGAAAGCGTGATATCAAAGTAAGCAGTTTAGACGCTCTTCCCAGAGCCTCATGGTTTCCGTCCAGCCACGATACTCACCGACACAGTGCGACAAGAAAAAGGATGGCTGCTCTCAGTGCTCACGCGCTGGGCTTTCATGCCCTGGATATCATAATCCCAAAGATCTGATCATCCTTGATGAGTCCGATGCTACTATCAAGCGAGTGTCGGTGAACCAGACCATTCGACAATCAAGTTCTCCGAATCCGCTGTCAATCAGGCTGCTCCCAACAGTTATGCAGCGCGCAAAGGGCCTTTATATCTCGCAATACGTTGGCGCGATGCCAGCAACAAGCATTTTCTCTTTCATGCAGATCTTCTATCCGCCGATGATTCATGACATTCCGGTTCTAGAGACGGTCACCCGTGCTGTCTTCATGGTAAACTTCTCCTTATCGCACGGGTGCCATGCCGCTCTTCACCACGCTCGGGCCATGTACGGATCAGCTCTGAGGATGACTCGCAAGGCGCTCCAAATACCAGACGAGGTCATGCTCGACAGAACTTTGTTCTCAGTCATCTTAATGTGTGTTTTTGAACGACTCGCAAGTTTTGAAAGTGATGAATCGGTTGTTCCTCGCAGCCATTTGAGTGGAGCCTGTGGATTGATGTCCTTAAGGGGTACAGGGCAGTTCGCGGATAAGTACAGTCCTACCATGCTTCTGCACCTTACTGAGCTTGTGGTACTCGATTGTCTTGCGAGAGGCTCTGCTATTCCGCTGCAGTTTTTGTCTCTGCGGCGGATGGCGCTCGATAATGCCGTGGATACATCATCTCTGAAGTGGAAATTTTGGGATATTATGCTGCGCTATGTACAGCTGGAGAACTCAGTCACGTCGGGCCATCGATCGGAAGAAGTTATACTCAGGGCAGAGCAGCTTGATCTCGAACTCGAAGAGTTGGCATGTTGGCTACCAGTCTTCGTTTCAAGGAGGCAAAGCCCGATGCCCCTAAATATGTCCTTTGCTGGGACTGACATCTACCCTGACTGCAAGTCTTTGACGAACTGGAACAACTTTCGTGTGGTTCGTCTCTTATTAGCTAGGATAGTGCGAGAGCAGGGTACTCGACTACCTGTCTCGTCAGCCGATCATACTTCACTTGACAACATGCTGTACGAGTCTAATCGGAAGGCCGTCGACCTTACCTCAGATATACTTTATTCCTGCTCAAGTGAAGTTCTTTCGTCTCAGCAACCTTGCGACCTGTCCTTAAATACTCTACTTTGGCATCTATACGTGGCCAAAACCCAAGAACTGCAGTTGGGTCATCTAGAGTCATCTCTTCATGACCAGATGCTTCGACTGTCGACAATCCAAGCCCCCGGGCAACGAGCCACTGTAAAGAAAATATTAACATCCTCCGCCGAGGATTCACGGAGTGTCTGGAGAATGTGGCTCAAATTTGGGAGGAACGAATTTCTAATTTAACATGCGAAAATCCCTGGAACGATATCCCTTTTCAGTACTCATTCAACCTCGCCGCGGCCGGGGGATACCTCGCGCCCGCTACGGGATACTTTTTGAGGATGACCTCGATCTCCTCAAGCTCATCCTCGGTCAGCTCAACATCCTGTACATTCTCCAGCACCCGTGCCTCGGAGCGCGCACCCGGAATCGGTACAATGACCGGCATTCCAGGCTTCCTACCCTGAGCCTTCAACCAAGACAACGCCAGCTGAGCCACGGAGCAACCCTTTGCCACCGCGACGGCCTCCATCGCCTCCACCAGCAGACGATTCTGGGCGATGCTATCAGGCTGGAAGCGGGGCACCGTGCGGTGGTGCGTTTCCGGCAGATCGTCCACCGACTTGATCGTCCCCGTCAGCATCCCAGCACCCAGAGGCGTGTGCGCCACCAGGACAATCCCGTTCTCCGCGCAGGCCTCCGCCACCCCGTTCTCAAACACCTCCCGCGACCAGAGACTGACCTCGGCCTCGACCATATCAATCTTCGTCACGCTCGCCGCGCGGCGGATCGTGTCCGCGCGGACTTCACTCAACTGGATGCCTCCGATCTTGCCCTCCTCCCTGAGCTCCGCGAGCGCCCGCACGCTCTCCTCGACAGGCACGTTGGGGTCCACTCTCCCCAAGCCAAAGACATCGATCTTCTTCTTCCCATCCAAGATCCTCAGGGCGTTGTCCACAAACTTGCGCAGCCCCGCGCGCGAACAATCCATGGTGAAGGTCTTCATCGACACCAGCCCGGACTTGACCGTGAAGACGACCCGCTCGGCGTCCTCCGGATAGGTGGTGAAATACCGTTTCATCAGATGCAGGGAGTTGTTGTCCGGGGTGCCGTAGAAGTCGGCGCCGTTCCAGACATTCGCCCCAGCTGCGAGAGCGGTCTTGAGGATTTTGAAGGCTTGTTCATCCGGGGTGGGCCCGTATTGCCATATCAGGCCTATAGCACAGTCAGAATATGCCCAGGATAATAACACGAACAATGATCATGAGAAGCATCGTGTGCTGGCTTAAACGCACGCATCAACCCCAGGCCATTCTGGCTGATTTCTTTTCCGGCGAGTGTAGGCATCCTGAGCGGTATGTGTAGATAGTGGGTTGTGATGTATAGAATCGGGGGAAGTGTACTGTATATGTAGATGGTAGAGTAACTGAAACCTGTGTTTATATCAATGGAAGCATCTTCGACGACAGCGGATCAGCTCGCTATTTAACTTCCGGCAGGGGGTCTCTTAATTCCATGACATGTCTTAATCGCCGTTTCATCTCCGTGGTCGAGGGAACGGTTGAGGGCGTTAAGTCCGCTGCTGAACGTCACGACCAGTTGGATACCTGATCTGGAATAGCGTGGGAATTACAGTGGCTCACTAAGTGATGCGGGATCCATCCATCCATGCGGTGCTCGGTTTCCCCTGCAATCCTGCCGCTCCGCTTGTTGCAGGATCATTTCCCACACTTGGCTGCCTATGCCGCGTATGTATTTCCTCTGAACTTCTCTGAGGGCGTATCCCACACACGCTGGGTCGGTTCGGAGTAGTCCATACCTGTTGGAAACCTTTCCATCACATTCTCATGAATCCTTCGAGGCAACGGAGGGAGATAAAGCATCTTAGCCACGGAGAAGGCTGAAGAAATGTCTAATATGGAAAGACGGTTTCTGATGAACGGAACAAAATCATTTGTATTATTATAATTAAATTCCTCCGACCAGGCAACCTCATCGCAAGGGAGTCAATAGTACAGTTCATAGCCTACATACTCTCATCAGCCACGCTTTGCAGCACTTCCGTCACAAGCGCAAAATCTCGCTCTTCCTCCGCCCGCCAATTCGAGATAGCAATCCGACAAGCGGGTCTTCCGTCCCATGAAGTGCCCGAGACAAACATCTTCGAAGTGTCGTTGATTCTTTTGGCGAGGCTTTGGTTCAGGCTGTCATCTTTGGCACTGAAAAGCACGACCATGTAAGTTCGATCTAGTAGCGCGTCTTTGCTGCCCGCTGCCGGCAGAATGTTGTACTTTGGATGGTCGTACAGCCAACCAGCAATCATTCTTGACAGACGGATCTGCTTCTGGAGCATATTCTTAAAGCCATTCCTCCCGTACGCCACGAGAGAGGTGTAGACTGGCAGTGCCCTGAAGCGCCTGGAGTTCTCCATCCCGTTGTTCAAAGGCGAAGGTATCGCATTTCCACCACTTTGACCACCGGTCAAATACGCTGCATTCGCATTTTGGAATACGTTCACAGCCTCTTCGGGATGGCGACAGAGGACAAATCCACAATCATATGGCACGTTGAGCAGCTTGTGTGCATCACACGCGATGGAGTCTGCCAACTCCATCCCCCCGCAGCCTCGAGCGATGGAAGCGAATTCAGCAGTGGGCTCGAGAATGCGACCAAAGATTCCGAACGCGCCATCAACATGAAGCCAAGCGCCGTATCTATCACAGAGCTCGCGCAATCTCCGCATCTCATCTAAGCTGGACGTGGCGAAGTGTCCGGTGTTGACCTCGCCGCAAGACACAGCGACGATGCTAGCCTTGTTGGACGCTGCCAATTCCGTTTCTAGTTGCTCAAGGTCAAAGCGAAGGGGATCATCGTCCAGACAGATGTTCTTGACATTCGCGCGTCCGATACCGAGGATGCCAGCTGCTTTTCCCATCGACGAATGGGGTAAAGTTGAGAGAACCTGGATCCCAGAGAGCCCGGCTGCTTGCATGACCTCAAACAGACCGTACTCCCCAACGCTCTTGATCGAGGTGCCCTTCTTTTCGGCGGCAACTCGTAAGACGTATTCTCTGCCGCAAGCCAACCCTTGAACATTGCTTGCGGTGGCTCCGGTGGTGAAGGTGCCGTTGTGCCAATGACGCCTGTCCAGCCGTAGAAGATCCACAAGAAGACCCAAAGCGGAATATTCGACATCTGTCGCGACGGAATGCTCGGTGAGATGAACTTGTACATTTTGATCGTATGCAGAGACAAGGTTGTCTGCGAAAAGGGCGGCCGGAGTAATGCCGCCAGTGACGAAGCCATAATAATTGGGGCTTATACTGCTACGATTGAAAGCAGGTACCATATCGTTCAGAATATGTTGCGTGGCCTGGTCGAATCCCAGGCCTTCGTCGCTGAGAGACTTCGGCAGAGACGCTCTGGCTCGCGTAAGAGCAGCAGCATCCGGTAGGACGCCTGGTTCCCACGTTTGAGTCATCTTCCACAAGTCTTGTTGCAGACGGCCTTGCTCCTGCGCAGTTTTTTGGACATTTTCAAGGTTCATGACGATCATATCACCCGTTAGAAGAACAAAAAGCAGCCAATCTGGACCCCCTCCGTGCAAGAGAATAGAGGGTTGGTGTTTGTTTTGAACTTTCAGCAGAGTTGGTTCTTTTCCGACGCGATTATATATTGTGGACCTAGGACGGGATCTGAAGGTTCGGCTGTACCTGCTGTGTCTGGAAAACCGGGGGTTGAATGAGCTTTGAATATCATGGCTCTCAATGGCATAACTAACTCACATATTGCGGAAGCCTTATTATCTCCGAGTCAAGCATTCAAATTGTCCGAAAGTAAGTCTGTCCATTCGATCAGGTTGGGGAAAAGTGGAGATCGGATAGCGGAGAATAAAGAGAGGGAGAAAGTTAGACTAGACTAAGTGACTGGGTTCGTAGTTTCCCTCTTCGTATTCCTGGTACCGGCTGGCTCCCCTAACTAAACTAAACTACTGCCGATAGCAGTCCGCCATCAGACTCTTTTCCCCTTCTACAAAACTCGAATCCAATTCAAATCAACTCTTGCGTGATTTCGTGATACTTTCTACAACCTGTGGATTGAGAATATTATAATTATATAAAATATCCCCCGCAGGTCTAGAACAATGGCTGCCAAGCTAATTGACAGGAAGTTCCACAACGTCCCAGGTACGTTCTGCCATTGTTGTTTATGTGACTCCAACCAGCAAGACGTGCTGACGGGTGGGGGCTGCTTTTGCTTCGTTAGGGAGGCTTCGTGTGGCCGAGCTGTTCTTTGATGTCCCTCTCAATTACACCAAGCCCAATGAGGACTCTCTGAGGCTGTTCGCGCGAAGTGTCCGGCGTCTGGTCACTCCTGTTGAGCCTAGCCCCGTCAGTAATGACGACAAGCAGCTTCCGTGGTTGGTGTACCTGCAGGGTGGCCCAGGGTTCGGATGTCGTCCGCCTCAAGAATTCGGCTGGATCAACACCGTTCTTGATAAAGGCTACCAGGTACTTATTCTGTTGCACTCTTTTCTCCAAGAATTACATGCTAACCATCCCCCTAGGTTCTGTTCCTGGACCAGCGTGGCACTGGCCTCAGCTCGACCATCACGGCGAGCACGCTGGCGCAGAGAGGCGATGCAGTCAAGCAAGCGGAGTATCTGAAGCATTTCCGTGCAGACAACATCGTCCGGGACTGTGAGGCCGTCCGAAGATGCCTCACGGCCAACTATCCCGAAGACAAGCGCAAGTGGAGTGTCATTGGTCAAAGTTTTGGTGGCTTTTGTATCACATCCTACCTTTCCATGTTGTAAGTCAAGAACTTAGGGACAGTATACCTCAAGCAACATGGAATGCTGATCACGTTTTCACCATGAAAGTCCGGAAGGACTATCAGAGGCTTTCATCTGCGGTGGATTACCTCCCTTGGTCAATGGCCCTGACCCTGTGTATGCACTTACCTACAGTACGCACTTTGCCTCTCAGATATGACCTCGAAAACAAGCTGATTCCAAGAAGAAAAGATGATCGAGAGGAATCAGGCCTACTATGCCAAGTTTCCCGAGGACGCTAACCGAGTCAAGCGCATTGTCGAGTATCTTAAGGAGAACGAGATTGCTCTACCTTCCGGCAAGCTCACTATCCACCGATTTCAGCAATTAGGTATTGCCTTCGGCATGCATGGTGAGAAAACACGTCGACCTCTCATTATAGGATGAATTTGCTAAAAAGTATATTCGCAGGGGGTCTTGACAGCATTCACGGTAATTTGCTTTCCATTTGGAGGGTTCCGGCTTAGGCTAACGATGAGACAGATCTTGTGCTACGTGCCTGGAACGATCTAGAGGTGTTTGGCTTCCTTACTCACCCAACCTTGACCTCGATAGACGGTTACGGCGGCATGGACAATAACATCATCTATGCCATTCTCCATGAGGCTATATACTGTCAGGGGTGAGAGCGATCCCAACATCAACCAACCTCGGAACATCAACTAACGCACTTCCCTTTCACTACAGACATGCGTCCAACTGGTCTGCGGACAGATGCCGTGCCGGCCTCCCCATGTTTGACATCAGCTGCGAACAATCTCAATTCTTCTTCACAGGTGAAACGGTAAGCATTATGGAGCCTGTCAATGGCCAGCAGAATGTGCTGATAGACCAAATTTCTCCAACAGGTTCACCAAGACATGTTCGACTCGTACACGGAGCTCCGGCAAATTAAGGAAGCAGCAAAAATCATCGCTTCGACGAGTGACTGGCCCAAGCTCTACGATGAAGCCCAGCTGATGAAGAACGAGGTCCCCGTCTACGCGGCAACGTACATCGACGACATGTACGTGCACTTTGACCATGCGCAGAAAACTGCCGCCAAGATCAAGGGCATCAAGCAGTTCATCACGAATACCATGTACCACAATGCTATCCGTGCAAAATCGGATGAGGTGTTCCAGCAGCTGTTTGCCATGAGGGAAGATACCATTGATTAGACTAGGTCAAGTAAGTAGTGAATTATAGCTATATAAGACTCTATTATTAGCTGAGCTTCTCCATCAGAGTTAACGGAGGTGTGCTTGGCAATGAGAGATGACACCAAAGTAACAATCCTTGTGTCTTGAGCAGCTTTCGTAAAAGCTATATACATCTATATGCGAGCCAACGATGCTTGTTTGAAATGGTCTGTTCTCGTCTGCAGCCTTGAAGGAAGATAGCTTACTCAAAAAACCTAAGAGAGGCGAGTTGCGTTAGTTTGACTGCGATTCATAATGTTGGGCACTTTTGACAAACGTACTGCACCACCAATGATAAAAAGCCGCTCTTCCTCTTGTCGCACCCACTCAATGATCTTACTCGCGCTCTGAGCCAAAGCGTTGCGATTCGCATTCGCGCCCGCCACGCAATAGAGCTCGAACATTGGAGTCACCCAAGCGAAGGAGCTAGACGATTGGGACACGCAATGGTGGACTTTGACGTGCGTATGTTTGGCATGAATGCTCGCATGAAGGTTGTTGTAGGTTGACATCAATCTGCGAGTGATTTTCCCGTCAATATTTACAACTCTTGATCTCGAATATGGTGCCACACAGCATATTACGGAATGCGGGGCAACTTTACCTTCGCCGGCGCGAGACAGTGGAAAACTCAGGGTCGTAGGACGACATAGTGAACTGGACATTCGCCCGCGACTTGTACAAGAAGTGATGCAAGACCGTCCCCGGGACGATGTCCGTCGTGCTGGGGCGACCTTTCGCGACGGCTTCTTTGATGATCTTGATGCTGCCGTTTCTCTCCATTTGCTGGTGGCCCGACAGCCATTAGCTTCTGGACGCTGACACGGGTGATGGTGGTGATATGGTGGATTGGAGAGGTTGAATACACATACCTCTACGAATGCATCGCGCATGCCCTGCAACTCGAAAAAGCTTTCCTTGTCGGCACTGATCAGGACGATGGCGACAGATTCCTCTTTGGTGGTTGTTGTTGTATCGTTGGTGGCAGCGTTTGCGTCATCGCGAAGATCGAGGAAGCTGACGTACATGTACAGATAGCCGCTGCTGTTGAACCCCGGGAGGCAGACGGGGATCCAGCTTTCGCCGCCACCGGCCTTGACGGCCTCGGCTTCGAAGATCATGTTGAATAGGAGTTGGAGGTCCCCGGGGTGGAGGGAGTGTTTTTTCGGCCGGACGACGTTGACGAGCCGGCCGCCGGCGACGACCAGGCCGTAAAGCAGGCTACTGACTTTTGTCTTTAAGAGGGTGTTGTTGATGGCTTGACGGTGGGATTTGCGGATTTTCAGGCATTCCAACGCCGAGAGTAGCGTGGAGGGGGATCCCTTGGTGAAGCTGTCGGCTAAGGTGGATAGAAGCGTCTCCGATCCTTGGAGGGGCCGCTTCAGGTCGGTCGAAGGGCGGATGGAGAAAAGATGCGTGAGAGAGGGCAGGGTTAGCGTTGATAGGATCTGCATGTACAAAGCTTCTAACTGGAGCTTGAGCTGTGTATCGCTCTCCAGCATCCGGCTGATGGCGACAAGGTGCAGGGGCCCCTTTGTTACTATCACGAACTTGGTATCTCCCGCGGTGAAGCTGCTCAAAGGGTCCTTGGAGTCCTCGTAGAACGAGATGATCGTTTGGATGACACCAATATATGTGGATATAAGTCCTCCATCCCCGTGCCGTGTCCAGATCGGCTTGCCAGCAGCCGAGAGGATAAGATAGTGTTTCCGTTTCGCTTTCCAATTCGCAAGGACTTCCTCTGTGGGAACGATCATCAGTATTATCCGGGACAAGTGTGGATTCTCAGCAGCCCACAACCTACCTTCATTTCCCCCCTCCTCATCCACCTCTCCCACGGGCTCAAACTCGCTTGCGAAGTCGTCCTCCACGTCATCCGCTTGGAACTCGGGGAATTGGAGGAGCCCCGTGCTATGCTTGCGGATGAGACCAGTATCGGTCGCGACAAAGTCCCCAAAGACATTCTCCACATCACCGATATCCCCTTGAGGTCCCGAGCTGCGGATACTCGCCGTGTCTCCAGTCTCGCTCCCGCGGGAACTTGTCAGGTGATTAAGACTCGCCTGGGCCTTCAGCGTCTCCGAGCCTTCGCGCACAACGTGACTCTCTTTCCCCGCATCGTGACAACCGATATCCGTCAAGGAGACCGCTGTTGTAGCTCTGGACTGGAGGTTCGTCGGTGCTCCAGGGCGGGATGTGCGTAGCGAGGCGCCTCCTTCATCCAGGAGGCGCAAGGTGTTCGGTCGCGGGGGTAAGGGCGGGGGTCGCTCTTCCTCCTGAGCTGCCTCGGATTCGCGATCCGCGGAAACGGAGGGCTGTTGCAATGAAGACGACGGCGGCGGCGAAATTGCGGAGTTCTCGGTCTCAGGGTTGTTTGCGTCCTGCGCTGGACCATCGGCCGTCGAAACCATGTTCGTCGTCAGCTCCGGCGCATCGAAGAACTGCTCCGATCGGGGGAGATGTGCGTCCGTGCGCGAGGATGGGAAATGGATGGGTCTAAAAAGTTGAGGGATAGATCGTTATGTCGCTGTAATCAATTGATTTACTGCACATGTGCTAAGGATGATAATGCACATGGTGGTAGTGACAGGCCCCAGCTTCCATGACGAGGCCGGTGCGGTGTTGGTGATGGAGAAGTAAATACTTAATGACGAACGTGCCTTGCTTGCCTGGCTGGAACACAACTTGACGTGGAGCACGGGATCGACCCGGCGGAGCTACCGAAAGGCGGGCGACCGACGCCAGATAAACGGAAACATGTCCGCCTGCTGGCCTGGGAATTGGAAGAAGACGCCAACTATTCCACCAGCCAGAGTCCACATGCTACTAGTCCTGATGTTCTACAACAAATCATGACGAACTGCGATCGACAAATACCTGCCCAGGAGATCATCTACTATCCGACCATCGCACAATGAGCCTCGATCCGAGCTCGTTCCCGAGGTCTCACTCCCCCGCAAGCTCCGAAAGCTCTCTTACGCGCTCCCGACTACGGGGGAAGGAAGGTCGGTAATTGATTCGCGCACTGCTGGCCCTTTGCTGGTACTACAGTCATGCAGCCACAGAGTCTAATGGACATGAGATATCTTAGAGCCCTTACGAAAAGACAAGAATTACCGCCGTTATGCGTCGACTGTCGAGCGAGCCTTGTCGTTGTTCGATACCGCTTTGCAGGAGTGGGCAGATTACATCTCCTTCTTGAGCCGACTTCTGAAAGTACGATCACACGATCTCTGAGGCACGCAAGGAAACAATGCTGATGGTACCTTCATAGGCGCTGCAATCGCACCCCGCGGATATTCCTATTGTTCCTCATAAGGCGCTCGTTGCCAAACGGCTTGCGCAATGCCTCAACCCTTCGTTACCATCGGGTGTTCACCAGAAGGCGTTGGAGGTATACTCGTATATCTTTGCTTTGATCAAGGTTTGTCCCGCTTAATGACGGAGCCAAAGTGATGTCGCTAATTGGCAATACTGTCGGCTAGCCGGAGGGTCTATCGCATGACTTACCATTGTATATGCCTGGCATTGCGCCCACTCTTACCTTCGCATCTCTCACTGTTCGACCCCTGTTTCTGACGCTGGTGGAGACACATATATGCAATCTGGAACCATGGGCGATTCGACCTGCCTTGAAGGCCATCATACTGGCTCTACTACCGGGACTAGAGGAAGAGACGAGCGACGACTTCGAACCTACACTGCGACTGATCAATAAATTCCGCGACATTGCTAGCGCCCTGGAGAAGCATAAAGCTGAGGGATTGACGAGCCCGGGAGGCCATTATTTCTGGCAGTGTCTTTTTCTGGCCTCGGTCACCAGTCCCAGCCGACGTGCTGGTGTCCTCGCCTACCTGGGCCGCTACTTGCCTAAACTAGGGAACACAGACCGCCGGCCTTCCAAGGACGAGTCGAATGACTCCATGGACATTCACCAGGGCATGTTAGCTGCAGCAGAATCGATTATCGTGCCCGAACCCGGGCTTCTCATACGCTGTTTTGCGACCGGTCTCGCCGACGAGCAGGTTCTCGTCCAGCGGAACTTCCTAGATTTACTGGTCACCCACTTGCCGCTCAGTTCGCCGGTTCTGCAATCAAAGATCACAGAGGACGATCTTCAGCGACTCATCGCAGCAGCTGTAGGAGTCGTTGCCAGGCGAGACATGAGCCTGAACCGAAGACTCTGGGCTTGGCTCCTTGGGCCCGAGTCTTCCAACGACCGACCGTCATTTGAAGCCCGCAATTCTATATCTGAAGGCGCAACCCAATTCGCAAGCGACCGCAAAGAGCTCTCGCCTTCGGAGTACTTCAGCAAATTCGGGCTGACGCCACTAGTCCAAGGCCTCTTGCGGATGATTGAGCATGACACGACCATACCGGCAGAGAAGACGAAGCCATTCCGCATCTCGCTATCGTTGTTGGACAGATGGGAGGTCGGTGGATACATCATACCAGAGATCTTCTTACCGATAATCCGAAGCGTGCAAGCGTTTGGGCAGAAAGCTTCCAAGAACCACTTCGAGGAGGTCTTCCGCAGCGCCAGCTCATTCTTCGACGGCGTCGAAAGCGGCGTCATTTTCTCCGAACTCCTCCGTCTTATAGATTGGAAGCATCAAGCTTTCACTTCAAAGATCGACGACATAGTAAGCAACCTGGGGCTCGCTTACTTCATTCTAGAGAACTTCAATGTTCGAGAAGAAGACATGATTGCGGTTCACATTCCTCTGTTGACCCTATCCACCATTGTGAAGATGAGGGAGCTGTCTTCATTAAGTAACTCCGCAGCGACACTAGAGCAGCTGCAGCTTGTCTCAGCGGGGCTATCGAAGGTCATGGATTCTTTGACGGGCTTACTGATCGAGAGGTCGTTCACAAGAAAGTCCGATGCACCTGACAAAACCAATGCTGATATGACCGGGTCGGACATATTGAATGTGATTCATACATTTTACAATCAAAGCAAGACCAGCTTAGACCCACAGCCTGTCCCTTTCGTCCCAAGACAGCTGGGTGAGCTCATCATTCGAAATGCCTACGAGCAAGCCATAACAGCCTTTGATAAACAAGGGGACACCACGCAATTGCACGATCGGGTCAACCTGCTCATCATATTACTGAAAAAGCTCCCCCGAACACGTATATTGCGCGACCGGCGCTTGTATCTCGCATTAAGCGATCGTGTTCGCGCCGACCAAGTTGAGAAATCCACGGCCTGCTTCTCGACCATCTCGTCAATCGCGTCCGCAGTAACGAATCTGTACCTCATCAATACTACAGGATACTATATTAGCTACGAAGATGTGTCAGACGTCATTCTCGCGCTTGTGGGACAACTGTGGCAATTTCTATCCCCGATGAGCCCAAAGTTCCATGTGGAGGCTGTTCGTTGCTTGTGGCAATTACACACCGTCTCTTGGTCGGATCACCTAGTTGAGGCAGCCATTACATCCCTCATGGTTGGTTCATCGTCTACAGTGCCTTTTGAAGGGCTGTCAGGCGAGCAACTTGGAAGATATTTTGTCCTGTGGAACCACAGTCATCAAGGCAACTATGAGCTGCCGCCAAAGCGCTTGTATACCTCTATCGAGTCAGTAAAGGTTTACCAAGCTTCGATGCTTGAACGCCCGCTTTTCATCGTCTTAGACTTGCTCGCTCAGCCCTCGAACGAAAATTCTCGAGCTGTCCAACGGTGGCTTCAAGACCTGCCGGCT
Source organism: Aspergillus brunneoviolaceus CBS 621.78 (assembly GCF_003184695.1). Classification (NCBI taxonomy): domain Eukaryota; kingdom Fungi; phylum Ascomycota; class Eurotiomycetes; order Eurotiales; family Aspergillaceae; genus Aspergillus; species Aspergillus brunneoviolaceus. Next base: position 147,876 of record NW_020290795.1, on the reverse strand, counting down.
ATGCACAAGTAAGTAGGATCTTTGCCCTCTAGCCTGCCAAGGCATAATTTGTCCCGAAGGGATTATTCCTACATCTTCGAAGATGTTTCATCGTCATATAAATTGCTCACAAACCACAGGGTCTTTCGTATACTAGTCTCGCGGTTGGATCGTCTCTTCCAGGGGTCAAATCGTGGTGAACGGGAAAGCGACGATCAGGTTTTGTCCCCAGATGACTACAAGGAATGCGACTATCTGCTGCGGACCATCTCCAATCTCATATCTACACTTGATCATAATGGCTGGGTCACTCTCCTCACTCAGACGCTATCTCAAGTTGACAAGCGTAAGGATGTCCATGCATCTGAAGGTATGATGGGACTGGTCCTACTGAAAACACACTTGACTAACAATTGCACAGACAGCGCCGAGCTTCAGAGCCTTCATACCATCATCTACCAAGTCAGCCTAAAATTGATCAGCGAGCAGACAGCCACAGGTACTTATGACCTGGAGACAGTTAGACTGCAACAAACATCATTACTAGTCATGCGACAGCTCCTTCTCGGTCCAGGAGCTGAAGAGGTGATTGAGTCTGGAATTGACTCGTTCCTGGTTGATAGGCTCTCTCGTGCCCTGGATTATGGCGCGAATGATTCAATCCAAGGAGACCTAATAGATACCCTTCTAGCGGCGTTGAAGGTCCGATTTGCGCAAGCGTATCTGCCACCGCCCCCTCCACGGCCGAAGCACCACCGAGCAAGCTCTCGTGAGCGCTTGACAAGTCCCTCTATCTTGTCCTTCACAAGCGACAAACCAGAGAAGGTATCTGCGCTGTCTGCCCTCCCTCAGCCACCTCAAAAACTTCTCGAATGCCTTCTCAAAGGCATTGGTTCTAAGAGTTCAAGGGGGATTGTGGACAAGTGGACTGTCCTCCTTTGCGAAGTACTCCCACTGTACGCGGGGTCAATCTTTCAAATACTACTCATGCTTGTCGAATCGCTCTGTAAAGAGATCCAACTTTGCTATGCGAGTTTGCAACTCGCATTCAAGCGTACAGAAGGATGGCCTGATGATCGATCCGAGTACGCCACCATTGCTCTTCTCAGCGCTCTCGAGACCTGCATTGCTACCGCCCACGAGCGGTTGCTAGTAGAGGAGACCTATACTCCTGCTGTCAAGAGTCCTGACCAGAATCATGGATTCTTTGGCAACATGGTTTCAGGGGTATTCTCATCCGAATCGAACCACACGCGTTCGGCCGCAGCGAACAATCGGCTTACTGTCCTACTCTGCTTCCAAGATGCCGTGAGGCTCTGCTTTACCATATGGTCGTGGGGTGCCGTAGAGCGAAGTACGCTGCCGCAAGACGCTGAATCGATAGCTTCATTCCAGTACACGTCTCTGCGTATGAGGAACAGATCGCGTCGCATTCTCGAAAATTTGTTTAACGCAGAGGCACTCGAATGTCTAGAGACAGCTGTGGAGATGTGGACAAAATCTGACAGCGAGACCTCGCCTTTGATTATGAGCCTGCTTCACACTCTGGACGGATCTAGACCGAAGATCGCTATCCCGGCTGTGTTCAATTCTATTTATACAAGAACCAATCCGGCGGCATTGGAGCCGAGCCGCAAATCGACACTGACTGCAAGCCTGACCGAGTCTGAATTGGCGGGCTTCCTGGTGGCATATGCGAGGTCGCTGGATGACGATGCGCTTAATGAAATCTGGGCCGATTGCACGACATTCCTTCGCGATGTGCTCAGCAACCCATTCCCACATCGTCAGATCCTTCCACGACTGGTAGAATTTGCAGCGATCCTTGGAGCGAAACTGGAGAACACCAGCTTTGGGGAAGATCGACGGATGAGGAAAGAACTCGGGGTACGCGATAATCAATGACAATCAAACTCATTGCGACCTACTGACATATGATAGGACGTCTTGCTTCGCCTTCTCACCGCAATCTGGACGAGCAAGCCGATGGGTATTGCTCAAGAGTCTTCCCTTAGCCGCGGCTCTATCGACTATGACAATTCGCCCTCACCGAATATTGGGCCCGACGATATGCTTAGCATCCTTGCGGCATCCATGCCTGCATTCACAATCACACTCGGAGACTCCGACCGAATCACTTCCGCAGTAGCCGGTATCTCAACGAATGTGATCGGACCTCTCTTTCGCTCGCGACTCTTCCCGAACAACCTCAACCGTAATTTCATGACCCTGTTTCAGCACATAGCTAAAGTACCATCTGCTGCTAAAGTATGGAAGAAGGATATAGCCGACGCATTTAACGATACTAGATTCTTCGGGATGCAGATGGACTTGGTTCGGGAGGGATGGCTGAGTCTACTGCGACAGTGGGTGCTCGCAGATAAAGATCGCTTGTCTGAGATGCTGTCTCGCCTCCCGCCACCAAGTACAGCAGGTATTATGTTCGGTGTTGGGGCCTCTGCTGCCCGCCTTGAAGCTGACCGCAAAGCGCAACTAAACCTCCGCCGCATCAGTCTCCTCGTTTTGTCTGCTAACAATGATTACTATATTGGAGAGCTACCCGCCCTTTTGCAGAAGTTGGAAGACCTCCTTGGGGCGACTAGTACTTCCTCTCCATCTTCAACCACTCGGGCTGAGATCTTTATGGTTCTACGTGCTCTCGCACTCAAGAGCTCTGCGACGGCGTTGTCCACATTCTGGCCGCTCATCAATGCTGAACTCCAAGAGGCTATATCAGCCGTACCTCTGGGCCAGCAACAAGATGTATACAACTCATATGCCTTGCTGCAGGCATGCAAACTGTTAGACACGCTACTTGTACTTGCACCAGACGACTTCCAACTTCTGGAGTGGCTTTATGTTACCGACACCATAGACGCCATCTACCCTCCGGACGGCTTCGAGCCGATGGCCCTCGCGGATGAGGTCTCGCAGAGCTTGGGTATGCGTGGGCTTACATCGAATGATGGGGCAGGAGAAACGACCAACCTCAGCCAAGGAGCGAGACAACCGAGCCTAACTGCGGACTGGATCCGTGAGACAGCAAAGGATGAGATTGTCGATCGGGTGCTTCGGCCATTTTTCGACCAGCTCAGCATTCATGCATTTGAAAGTACCTACAGCATGGGCCAACCACAGTTGAATGCGTGTGTCAATGATCTGTTGGCGGATATCTTTAATGAAAGCACCATAGCCAACTAGGATTCCTGAGTTGTTCGCGTGCTGCCTGTGTATCATGATTATTTTTGCTTGTCTATTACAATGCGAACTAGCGTGACTGGCAATGTGCACGTACAGCGCGCATGCCTGTGGTGAGGGATAGAAGCGGCATTTCCAGCATTAAGTTCCAGGCGTCAGGGCGTCGGCGGCATCGATCCGCATGTTCCGTATGCCCCACGGATTAAAGTAGCATTAGTGAATAGATGAGGTGGCTTGGATTCCATGATGGAACATTCTGGAGAAGCGGAAAAGATAATACGCAGAAATTCGCAAGGCAGCTTGGAAATCGGCAGTTGAGTTGGGTGGGCACTAAATACTATAGAGTAATTGGAGGTGTCTGTTCTTAGGCCCGTAGTTTAGGTTAGCAATAACTAGGTTAGTACTTCGTACACTTCGTAACACCCTCGGCCCAACTGGCTGGCCAACAACGTCACTCTCTCCACCCAAGCTTCTTCCTCCGCATCCACCCACACCCCCCCCCCAAAACATCTACGTACTCATACTTCCACCTTCCACATCCACTTCTACTTATACCACGTAAGACCTCGGATAGTCACTTTGTAGTTGTGACCAGCTCTGCGATGCTTCTGACTGACTTATTTCCAAGATTCTCCTCAAATTCAGGACCATGAGTGCAACACGAAGAGTGTTATCGCCTGCATGGCGCGCCGTCGCAACCAAGCCGGTCTTCATTCCGACGCGGAGCTTCGCAGCCTCACCCTTAATGAAGGAGGCAGCTACTGCGCTGCCTGCTAAGAAGCCCGTGGGCGCATTCCGTGGAGGGTACTGCATTCATCCCATATCAACATCACCTTCTTAGTGACCAACTTCCGTCTTTCGGCTGGACTGACAATTCTCTTGATCACAGAATCTTCGGATTCCTCTCCGGCTCGGTTGCCGCCGGCGTTGTCGTCTATTACTACATATTGGCTGAGTACAGAATCTCCAACGAGATGCTAACCGAAGATATCTACGTACGTTTCTCGCTGCGACTTGCCTTGTGACTTTCCTTTTTGCTGATGTGGCTCCCAGGCTCTCCAAACAGCTACCCAGAAGCTGCAGACTTATATCGACGAGCTAGAAACCAAGGTCGACCAACTGAAGAAAAAATAACCTAGCATTGCATTTTCCTGTCGTCTATTTCTTCTCTTCAGTTATCAAGGGTCTGTTTGCTTTCAACATGCTTCTGCAGGAGTTCCTCGCCACGGGTCTTAGCATATCATTTTTGGTCCTTTTTTTTCCATCTGAAATGCAGTTTCTACGGGGTATGAGCATTGTAAAAACCCAGTCAATAAAAGACTGTATTGCATTGTGAAGGTGTATGCCAGATCTACGCATGCGAGTAGGTTCTACATCAGAAGGGATGTGCAATGTGAAATGAAGTCGCTTCCAAAGACATGCCGATGTCCTCCGTACTTTACTGTACCATACTCTCAGCGACGACGCGTTGGACTTGGGGAGGCGAGACAGACTGTCGGCGTCATCGGATAGACCTGCAGTGCAAACCCATCAAACAAGAGCTCTCGCAGCCTTTTTCTGCCAGTCCTCATTTTGTATTCTCGCTCTTATCGCCGCGATTTCTCCCCGATTATCGTGCATGCGCCATCGCAGAAATTCAACAACCCACCACACGAGGCACGATGTATCGCGTTGAACTTCTTCCCGGGTCGACAACCCACGTCAGTCCGGGCTGGACCTACGTCCCGGATCGAGGCTTCGACCCCGCCAAAGCAGCCATCACGCCCACCATCGGTCGTAAACGCGGCATCCGGGACCCAGGCCGGACAGATCTCTCTTCCCGACAGACCAACGCGATCATCCGACATCTGGCCGAACTTGACCGCGAGAACCATCGCGATGTACAGATCCAGATACCCGTGAGACAGAAAGAGCCTGCTGCCCCACGAGGTACGTCTCCCCTTCCTCCCTTGTTGAACACCACAGCGGAGCAGTTCGCTGTGCGCTGCACCGCAAACAGCAAGACTCAGACATCTCGTTCACAATCCGCAAAGCAAAACCCCCTCTCAGACCACAGTCCTGAACAACTAAAAACTTACTTAAACCATGATCAGGAACCCGCACGAAGGTAACCTCCAACGTCCGCCGCATCCTCCAATCCCAAAAGACCTTCCGCAACTACCTCGACGACGAAGAAGCCGCTCAAGCCAGCACCGCCGCCGCCACGCCAGGAAACACCAGCGCAACAAACCCCCCCTCCTCCTCCTCAGCAGCAGCAGCAGCAGCCGCCGGTGGCGGTAGTGCAACAGGACACAGAGGCTCGATCCACCGAATCACGAAACCCAGCACAGCAGCCACGACCCCGTCCTCCCTCCGCCGCAGCTCCACCCCGGTCTCCTCTCGAGGCGACCACCACCACCGCGGCACGAAGAAACAACCCTCCATACCCCCTTCCCAAGCACAACCGCAGCCACAACCCCCCTCCTCCCACGCCTCAACCCACCCAGCAACAACCCCCGTCCCCGTCCCCGTCCCCGAAACCACCACCGGTTCCCCGGCTACCACAACCGACCACGACCACGACCACCCCACCCCGAAGCCGGAAGAAAATGCCCCCGAAGAACCAAACACCACAACGCTCATCCGCTCCGAACACGACTCCAACCCGCTCCTCCGCTCGTACCTCCCCGCCGCCCCCTCCGAGCGCATCATGCAGGCCCTGCTGGCCGAGCCGCCGCTGACGTACCACGCGGCCCGCGCGGGCTCGCCGATCGCGCCCCGCCGCTCGCAGCGGCACTTCTGCTGCATGTGCGGGTACTGGGGCAAGATCCGGTGCAAGAATTGCCACGCCCGGACGTGCGGGCTGGCGTGCTATAAGGTGCATGAGGATTCGAGGTGTGGGGCTTTCTTTTGATCTTTGGAGGAGAGGGGGGGGGGGGGGGCGGGTTACTCCACCTCATGGAAGGAGTCAAAATGTGGGAAGTGTGAAGGGAATTTTAGGCGGAGGGTGGGTGCATTTTGGTTTTTTGAGGGCGTTTTTTTTGGAAACCAGTCCACTGGACATTATTACTATGCCTGTGTTTACAATATACCATGCTGGTTCTTTTTTATATGTGTATTTGTACACTACCACCCAAGTCGAGATATAATGAAACATGAGAACAACGAGAAAGCCCGGTCTGGAATTGGGGGTTTACTCGATTGAAGTCGGACACATATAGGTGATGTACTACATGAGATAGATAGATAGATACAATAACCAAACAGCAGCGGCGGGGATCAACATTTCAGGTTGATGCCCGCGCGGGCTTCCTCCTCCCGAATCTCGAACATCACCTGGATCCCGACGAACAGCGCACCGCACGCCGTGATGATATACACAATGCCGGCCCAGGAGCCCAGGATCGACGCCACCAGGCCCTTGAGCCCGTCGATCCCCAGAGCAAAGCCGACGAGGTTGGCGACCATCATCATCAGCACGTTGGCCACGGCCCCGACGCCGGTGATCACGCGGTAGGCGGTGGGCCGCGAGCGCCAGCGACTGGCGGGGAAGAGCAGGCCGCCGATGACCTCGGGCAGCACGAACAACGTGATGAGCCAGCCCCACATGAGCAGGCGCAGGTTGATGTCGTGCCAGAGCGCGACGAAGGTGAACACGATGAGGGTGTTGAAGATCTTGCGGCCCTTGCCGAACATCCCCGACGAGGAGGAGTCGCGGCTGCTGCTACGGGCGCCGCTGCCACCGCCCAGCGGGACGTAGAGGTAGCGGACGATCCACCGGTTGAAGGAGCGGTGCCAGGCGCGCCAGAACGCCAGCGCGGAGTAATTGTTGGAGACGCAGCGGATCATGTTCTCCGGCGGGTCGATGCCGTCCACCAGGGCCCAGAAGCGGAAGAAGCGCCATGGGATCAGGAGCTTGAGCCAGATGATGTGTAGGTTGAAGTAGGCGAGCATGCTGAGTTGGCCGGCTGTGTACAGCGACCAGTCGGGCGAGGCTTTGGAGATAGCGACAGCGTAGATATAGTGGAGGATCAGCTCCATCGCGAGTAAGGTGAGGAAGAAGCGGATTCCATAGAGGGTTGTTCTTGCGGTAGTGAGTGATGGCGGGGCGTATCTTTGTTGGGAGATGTAGTCATTGAAGGTCAGGATGGGTCCTGTCAGGTAGAGAGGTGCGTAAAGCACGTAGGCGACATAGTAACGACCGTTAAAAGCGGACAGCTCAGCCGGGATACTGACCCTGTCCCGCTCTGAGAGTGCTGCTGGATCGAGTTGCTTCTTCTTATGGCGGTCAGAAGGAGTTCTTCATACAGAGAACATGGACTTACTTCAACGGGGCTCGCGGCGGGGTAGTCTAGGCTCCAGTAGTAGTCCATGTTGAAGCTGATCAGACGGAGCACCGTGATGTTGAACAGAATCTCCCAACGGGGGATGATACCCCCAAAATCATCAAAAGAACGAGCCCAAAGCACCAGGGCGGGCACTTCCTTGGTAGCATCGAAAGCAGGTATCAGGAAGGAAGCTAAGCGCTCGAGCGGATACCCGGCACAGAGCTCATTGGCGAACAGGGTTGCAATGTTGAACGTCCAGGTTGCTGCGGGAATGTATTCTCTAGGCATCGATTTGGCGATTCGGTAGTTGATGTAAAGGATCGTGAGAACCTTGAAAGCGGAAACGCCGTGAAGCGCAATGATGAAGACAAAGGCGAAGTAATAATCAAAACTGATCCGTTGCTTGAGGCGGGCATCTCCAGCTGCAACGGCCGGGGAGGCTTTTGCAGAGCCCAGGCCTGGGCTGGCTGGACTGACATATCGATTGTAGGCTCGGCGAAGGATTGGATGGCCGACTAAGAGGATGAGGAGGTAAGGAACGTTCTCTCGGAAACCGGAGTACTGGGCATCGGAGTTGTCCTAAGCATCCAGGCAATGTTAGCTCCATACGAAAATGATTGAAACGACAGTAACGTACAACTTTGCGACCGGGTATCCAACCGTCCTCGAGTAAGGAAGAGTATGTGGCATAAGTGGGATGACTCTCTGCCGGAACAATCAGCATCTGGCCCTCACACGTGCACAAGAGGAGATGGACCTTGTGATACCCCAATGACAGTCGTGAACATCAATGGCACCGCGATCAAGAAAACGATATAGTAGATATAGAATTCCAAAGTGTTCCACCTCGAAGGTGAGGCATTGCGGGCAATGGCAGCAGAACGGGGATCTTTGGTAGAGGCAGGTCGCGCGTCAGCCGCGGCGACTTTGGCGGGAGTGGTCGCAGAAGCCGTGAAACGAGTGTCGAGGGTGTCGAGGGAGTATAATCGCCGAAGCCAGGCGAGCAGTGAGAGAATCATTCTGGCACCAGCATCTCGTGAGGAGTGACGAACCCCTCGGAAAGTGGACGGAGTGGGTGGGTAGATGGGTAGAGAAAGGTGGTGGACACAGTGCGGAGAGTTAAGCAGGAGGAACCGGAACTCTGGGGGATCGATCGCCCGGGTCCATTTTTGGTTCAGGGGCGGAGCGGAGCGTGGCCGACTGCTGCAACTGATCCGCCGGTTTTCATGTCCTAAGCCATGATGAATTGTGTATAAAGCTGGTGCGACTGTATGAAAACCTATTTCTAAAGTTCAGTCAGACTGTATCATACCTTAGTCTTATACACTTCGACACCCATGTAAAGCCTACGTTAATGCAATGAATAGAATGTATTTCCTGAAGGTGCAGAGCATAAAACATTAATGCTGACTGGCTGCTTGCTCCCCCGCCGCAACAGGACCTTTCCAGTCCAGGAAAGCGGTATCAAGGCGGGCCCGCGGCGACATCCGTGGCTGACTAACCACATCGGCGACGCATGATGAAGCTAAGGTACAGACAAGATATAGATTGAAAGACAGACATACAACAACAAGTATTCCTGTTTAACTCATACTACATGCTTGAATGAGAATTTTACTCATCTATCAATATGTCATCGCAGCGAGTATGTCACCCCCCCAATCCACTCTCTTGGAAGACGATCGGACCTCTTATGACCGCACTACGTCATCCAAACTTCATATCTAATCTGCAGTCACTGACATGGATAGATCGCATTCAAAGTATCTGGAACAGTGCAAGGTATGCCTCTATTCAGCACTAGGAATGCCTGCTCTCCTATGACAAGCTACCACATGATATGATCGAGCATAAGCTAATATCCGCGGATTATGCAGGAGTGGGGTTTAGGTACGCCACCACTTCAACTACTAGACCCGGTCCCCCGCACAGTTGAACCGCTAGCTAACCAAACCTCTCTGCACCTACAGAGACTTCACGCAGAAGCGCGCCACCGAGTACGGCTTGAGGGGCTGGGTGAAGAACACGCACTGCGGAAGGGTTCGTACTCCCGGGCATATCCTCCCCTGGGATTGCCTTGACGCCATACTCGTTCGGCCTGCAATATTGCTAACGCTGAGCACTTGTAGGTCGAAGGGGAAGCTCAAGGACCCGCTGAATCAGTGCAGAAGCTGCTCAAGGACCTCAACAATGGACCCCGTCTAGCACATGTTGTCAAACTGGAGCAGAAGGAGGTTGGTGTGAAGGACGGCGAAGAGAAATTCTCATGCTACAAGACGTCGGAGTCGGGGTTTGCGAACATTGAGTAAGTCGGGCTGTGTATAGGGCACGTGCATGCCATGGTAGTCGCGTGTCTGCGCTTGCGTGTACGTGTAGAAGGAAAAACGCACGCGATCGTAATAAATGAGAGAGTAACAGTGCTGGGTGCTGGATAAAAGATAGCATACAATGTGACTAACTTTGTAAAAGCATTGTGCTGCATGGGATGTCCTATTCGTAAGGGCGCCCTTTTCGATTGGTGTTGTCTTGAAGTATAGATAGAGATCATGGAAAAGCAAACTTTGGAAGCTACGTAGCACTCCAACAAAATTAGAACAACAAATTCTCACCTCAATCCGAAGCAGACAAAAGGATCATGACGTCGCAGCCCCGGACACGAAGATAAGGTTATTGCCAACAAGTCCCCCGACTCAATCCCGAGTTATGTTCGGTAGGTATGCCTGACTCACCCAGACTCAGACACGGCATCCCGGCTTCACCCGAGAATGCTGAGCCATCAACCCTCCAAGATTCATCCCCCTATGTCAGCGTCAGCGCAATACGAGAGCGTCCCTGCGCAAATCCTTTCAGTCCGACTCTGTTCAAACAAGATGCTAAATTGGTCTCTGGATACACGATATCGACGTTGATCAAGTTGTATTCAGGTTGTTGTATATGTATAGTAGAAGCCGGTTACTCAACAAACCAATCAGTGGCGAAGAACCTTCACATACTAACAAACCGAACAGTAGTACATGAGCGATCGACTAGGCTACTGTACCAAACCAACGGGATATCCTGGGGTTTCACCGGAACGACAGATAGGATCGCCGATCCTGGGCCGCCAGATCCCATCAAATGCCGTTCGAAACCCGACCAAGAAATTTCCAAACCCCCTCGGCCATATCCCAGCGCCGAGTTGAATTCGCCTTCCGGTGGACGCCGAATTCGTCGAATCCCGCCGCGCCCTTTCACCCTCCCGAGATATCTCATTTCAGGTCATCTGGGGGGGAGGGGGCTGATGCCTGTCTTTTCTCACCGGTCATGAAAGATGCCCCGTCCTGAGTACTGTACCTATTCTTGTGGGCGTATACGAGATTGGTTTTGACTAACAAAGAAGGACTCTTTACGTACCTTCCTAGTGTGAAGGAAAGAGGGGGGTGGCCTGCGTGGTGGCTTTTACTGTGCAGGGAGCGATAGTTAACTACTTCTAGGTTCTTTGTTTGTGCTTCCTTTCTCCTCCCTCCTTAGAGATCATAGTTTGACAGGGTACGGAGTAGTCAGACGGGCAATGCAGGGATGGATCGTCTGTAATGAGTAAGATTCTAGACCCCTATGAACTCTTCCACCATTTCATGGTTCTTTACGGACAGTACATCCACCAGCGGACCCCACCTCTAGTTCTGGTGCAGGGCAAAAGCTGCCAGTGCCACTGACCGGACCGGGATCTGTACGCGCTAGTGATTAGAGTATACTATACCCAAGTGAGTCTATTTCTATTGAGACATTGATTCTAAGCAATCCACACGCAGAATAAAAATACGCTTTTGCAGAGTACATAGCAATAATGAGCGCGGAAACCTTGCAGAGATATATTCCGTCAACTTCAACGAGAAGTGGCCTGATCCAGAGACAAGTATACTAAAGTATCGTTCGTATAACCAGCAACAGGGAATGATTCCTGTAGGATGCGAAGAACATCCACTGCACCTGGCATGGCATACCTTTTGAGGCTCCCAGATGAGATCATATCGCATAACTTACCTACTACAACAGCATAGTCCAACCCGACCCAGTGGCTGAGCAAGTTTGAGAGCATTACTAAACTGCGCAAAGGATGTGGTTCTCTTTTTTCTTTGCTTTGTCCGCGTGACTTTTCGCAGGGCGGCCCCTCCGTCGCCGTCCCGCTGCGTACAATTCCGGGGCGCCACTCCGATTTCTGCCGAGAACAGATTCGGTCAGTCCCCCAGGTAAGGTACTGGACCTGAACCGCCGGGTTGGGGGGAGTCATACTTGGTACTCAGTAGGTTCAGGTACAAGTGAATTTTTCTTTCTGTGTATTTGAGTTTTTCAAGATGTTATATAAATAGGTACCGGTCAAGGGGGGTTGTGGCATTCTCAGTACATAATCAAATCAGAATCACTTTGATTTACAGACTTCTCTATCACGCACTTTAAAGCACTCACTCGAAGGCTTTCTCATACAACAAATACAACAGCACTCCAAACATCAACGCTACATACAAATCACTGATCGCATACGACGATGAATTCCATGGCAGCCACGGCGCCCCTTAGGGTGGCCATCCCGAAGGCAAGCCTTCGCTTCACCATGCGAAGCAACCCGAGTGTCATCATCATGACCGGGCTCCGGTGTGGCAGCTCGACCCTGGGCAACAACTATCACCAGCCCACGTACAACAAGCGGTTCATCTCGACGACACAGAAGCAGGATAAGATCAAGGAGTTCTTCCCGCCACCGAAGGCTCCCCATGTCAAAGAAGTGGAGACCGCCTGGGTCCATCCGGTGTACGTTCCGTTCGATCGTTCGTCTTGCGAATTGGCGCTAGGATGCTGATTTTTGCCACAGTTACTCGGAAGAGCAGATGAACCAAGTCACGGTTGCGCATCGCGACGCGAAAGATTGGGCCGATTGGATCGCACTCGGTACCGTGCGGGTGCTGCGATGGGGCATGGACTTCGTGACGGGTTACCGCCACCCTCCTGCGGGCAAGGAACACGAGGCCAGATTCCAGATGACCGAGCAAGCGTGGTTGAGACGGTTTGTCTTCCTGGAAAGTGTGGCTGGTGTGCCCGGTATGGTGGGCGGCATGTTACGACACCTGCGAAGCCTGCGGCGCATGAAGAGAGACAATGGATGGTAGGTTCTCCGCCGTTGCTTCCCGCCTGCAAACCATAGATGTATCAAGAACACCAACTAACCACTCTTCTGCAATAGGATCGAAACCCTTTTGGAGGAAGCATACAACGAGCGGATGCATCTCCTGACCTTCCTCAAGCTCGCGGAACCGGGCTGGTTCATGCGACTCATGGTGCTCGGCGCCCAGGGAGTCTTCTTCAACGGCTTCTTCCTGTCCTACCTCATGTCGCCGCGCATCTGCCACCGATTCGTGGGGTATCTCGAGGAGGAGGCCGTGATCACGTACACCCGCGCGATCCAAGACATCGAGCACGGCAAGCTACCCCACTGGGAGAAATTGGAGGCGCCCGAGATCGCGGTGCAGTACTGGAAGATGCCGGAAGGACAGCGGACGATGCGGGACCTGTTGCTCTATGTGCGCGCCGACGAGGCCAAGCACCGGGAGGTGAACCACACCCTAGGCAACCTCGACCACGCGACAGACCCGAACCCGTACGCAGCCAAGTACAAGGATCCATCCAAGCCCCATCCGAACAAGGGCATTGACAATCTCAAGGCCACTGGTTGGGAGCGGGAGGAAGTGATCTAAAAGGAACATCTGGTGTCACGCCGGCTGGACCGGGGCAGTTGTCACCACGGGCTAACTAATCATTCCCTGGAGGAATTTTTGTTTCATGTATAGATGGGTGGACGGTGCTGGTTGCTCTCTGCCGTGGGGGGAAGTTGGTTTTCGATAAGCAGCGGGCCAATGGGCACTGTACTATTATGTTGTAAATAATGGCATCTCTCCTCAAATTTCAATAGACGAATTGACTGTGAATCATGTTGCTTCTGACCGAACGGGCTCAACCGAGGCTTGTGCGTGGAAGTGACGTGCAGGGTGCAGCTGAGCAGAGAAGAATCGACTGAGTAAGAGTAGAGTAAGCCGTAAGGGGGTTCGCGTCAAAAGGACTCAAAAGTCTGGATGCGGGGCTTTTCAGGCACGGGGGACGCTAGACCTGAAAAGGCAAAGTGGCAGTTACTCAACCACAGAACCAATTCAACAGGAGACAGAGAGGCTTGAATCCAGTGCAATATCCACACGGCGCATGTTCGATGAGCATCAGCCATCGATCATGGGGTAGTAGCCTTGGAGGGCACCAGCCATTCCGGCAATCCGGCTCTAAATGACCTCAGGGGCTCGCTTGTCCACACGGTCACCCGAAAAGACGGATGCACAAGAAAGAAATGACACTTCTATTAATACCGGTGGTGCATTATCAATGCAGACGTGTGTGATAATCACCCTGGGCTATCGACCCGCTTCCCCTTTTAGTGGGAAAAAAACGCCCCCCCTTTCGAACTTCCCAAATTCAATCTTGCCCCGATGATCGGTTGACCATCTCTAATTAATCACTCAACTCTCGCGTCTCAAACCTACGCCTTGTCCCTATTCTCGATCCTTTCGCGTCATTTCCATAATTCCCCATCACCCGACGTACACCTGTCCTTTGCTCTCTAGTGTGAGAGGTATAACTCGCCTCATACCGGATCTGTGTCCTCTCGAACGCGCCGCCGTGCCCCCAATACGATCTATCTTTTGCAGACCTGCGACCGTCACCAGTGAACGAGCCAACAAGGATAACGTGCGCAGCCATGGATGACTCTATCGACCCCGAATCCATCACCTCCCCTGCCCGCGCCGGTTCTCCCTCTCCATCGGTTCCAGCAACGCCGGCCATCTCTTCCTGTCCATCGCCAGACCGGACCTTTTCGTCTCTCTCCTCGCTCTCGGCCTCGTCTGCTACCTCTGCCGATGCCAGGTCGTCGATTTCGACCGCCTCCAAGCGACGGGGCTACATCCGCACCCAAGGAGCCGAATTCGCAGATTCAGCCAAGAACCGAGAGAGTGTGATGAGCCTGGGTAGCATCGCGCATCTGCAATACTACTTTGCGCGGACAGGCTTGCTGGATGGGAAGGGCGGTCAGGCCCGTGCATACAAGAAAAAGAAGAAGGATCCAGAAGAGCTTCCCAGGCTGCTGCTGACCCCCAATGCCCGGTTCATCGAGGAGTTGACGGTGAGCCCTACGGAGGAAGAAAGCATCGATCCCCGCGATTCCGGCTTTGAGGACGATGGGTCCGAGATGGATGAGGACGTCGAGGTGATGCTTCCACCCACCGTGAGCACGTACAGTATCAAGACGCACCACATCCCGTCCCCACCGAAACTAAAGGCGCTGCGGAAAGACCTGATGGAGGCGATGGAGAAGGCCGACCGCGCGATCAATTCCCTCGACACCCAGAAGGATCCACCGGCGGAAATGATTCCGCCCCGCATCAGTTTCTCATCCAACGAACCCGGCGACAGCGAAGATGACTCAACACCACAGCCTCCTCCGGAGGCAGTACCTCAGACATGGCAGGAGATCCAGGGCATGCGTGTCCTGGATGCTGTCACCTTAGCCATTCGGGCTGCGAAGATCTACTACACCGCACATGAGCGTCCTGAGCGACTGGCATCAATCAAGGACAAGCGGGAGATCCGAAAGGAGCTCTTCAGTGTGCTCGAGGTGATGAAGCGATGGGCCGCTCGGAACTTTGCCGACGGGCTTCGCGAGGACGAGCGTACCGCCATTATAGGCTGGATGGGAAACGTACGTGACATGCTGGCGCGGGAAGCTCAGCTGGAATCATTCGAAGCCAAAGAGCGAGCTGCATGGATCTGGACGGAAGGGGAATGGACAGGCAAGGAGCGGGACCGGGAGACGTTGTTCCTGCGTAGCCTGATCGGCGCCGACGCGCAGCTGCCCGCATGGACCGCTCCGGAGGATAACTCACCGCCGCCTGCCATGCTGGAGCGTCTGCGTGACGGCCGAGACCTGGTGCGGGCCCATAATTTCGCGATCAAAAATTCCAAGCGGCCGGTCTTCGACATCAAGACGTACCATCAGGATGTCGGGAAGCCATATCGCATGGCAGAGAACCTGCGATTCTGGATCAAGGCGGCTGAGCTACGATGGGAAACTAAGCTGGAGATCGACGTGATGGGGGTGGTACAGGGCAATAGCGACGAGGCTTGGAAGCAGTTCGACACCGCTCTGCTGTCCTGGTGTAGGGTAGTCCGCGAAGAGCTGGTGCGGGATTGGCGGGAGCGGCGAGCTTCGGCTGCCAGCCTTCCTAGTGACGACCTGGTGATCCGTCCTTTGTGATAGGAGGTGCTCGGTCGTCAATTGTGATCGATCTTGGTCACGAATAGGAAGAGAGGGGGCTTGTTTTTTTGGGGGGAAAGGGGAGAAGGGGAAGCCGGAGAAAGAGGAGGGGAATTGGGAAGGGGAAGACCGACGGGATGGTCGGTGGGTTCGTTCTTGCGCTTATTTTGCTGTCCGCTCTGGCCACATTGATACCCCTTGCTTGTCTGAGCTCAGTCAGGTTGGAAATATTTGTGTTTTACATTTCACCCCTCTGTCGCGATATGCTTGATCTTGCTTGTATCTCGGACGGGAGACACTCCCCTTCATTGTAACTATACGACTTTTGGCGCGGGAATACGGGCTACACTCCGTCTCTCAGGCGAACGTCGGACAGGTCGCCGACATCGCTGTGCTGAAGGGGGTGCCCAATCCGGTTTCAGATTATACTTTCTTGTATCATTCTCAATATACATAATATTTGCTCACGAAGATTCAAACCACGCTCACATCGATTGACAATTTGGCTGCCCTCGGGGCTAAGCTAGTCTAGTGGTTGGAGGTTGGAGTAAGATCCGGTGAAGGGCTGGGTCGCGCGGGCTTTGTTCCATGGATGCCGAAGGATTTACTTTGTGTTTATTGGGACACACAAAGTGGAAGCTGCCGAGCTCAATGAAGTCTAGGATTACAAAGGTCGTGAACAATATAATGGGCATAATTGAACAGTGCAGATCGAAGATATCAGTCTATGGGCAAAGAATCACCAACAAAGTAAAAGCTGCTAGAGAACAAAGAGCCAAACAAAGCACTACTCTTAATTGACCTGGACACATCTCCTCCGCAATCTATTAATTGACCGCGAACAGCCTGGTTCTCACGTCGGTTTCCGATCAACACACACTACCCTTCTAGCCTTCCAGCAAGATCCTGCTAATAGCCAAAGAAGAAAGATGGCCATCTTTTAGGTGACCTGAACAACGAGACAATCATGCGAAACCAAGATAGCTCTGAAGTCCGTTACGGGCGCTTTAGAATCTCTGAATATATTGTGCCTGCAGACATGATGCAGCAGCAGCAGCAGCCCTCTTCAGAGGACGATGCGCCTTCTCCTTCACCACAGGATGGGGCCATGACTCTGAAGTCGTGGGTCGTTGACCCGAGTCAGATACCTGTCGACGTCGACGAGGATGAGGATAACACAGCTGAGGACGGGTACAAGTATTTTGAAGCGTGGCTGTCTGTGGTCCCGCGGAATGACTATGATGCGAAGGAGCTTGAGTGGTGCTCGAGCCATGAACCCAGGGAGGATGAAGCTACAAGATTGGGAAGGCCGCTCGTTAGCTCGGTATCCCAAGGGGACGGGCCAGACGGTTATTCACCCTTGTTGGCCTTGGGGTCGTGTAGACTGTGTGGTAAGGATCATGAGCCCTATCCTGGCGATGTTTCTCAGGCAGCTCAGGCTGCGACTGACGACTAAATTAGTTCTTTGGCGGAAGCTTGTGAACACTCTGTCAAAACAGGTAGGCGTGTTGTAGTTCCCAGTCGAAAGGCAGAGGATTGAATATACTTTATTCATTCCTTCTGCTTTCCATTTCAATACTATCTTCAATACAATGGTTTCATAATAAGTTGAAGCACGTTCAGATATTAAATCCCAAGTACCAAGCAGTATAACTAACTACATAAGCGTAGTAGTGACTACGTAGACCGAAAGTAAAGAAGAAAGAAAGGATGCTGATAATCGGCCCTTTGGGGCGGAGGATCAGCCCGGGGCCTGGTCGGGCACAACAATGAAGCCTGAGGCCAGCCGCAGCCGCCGTGTAGGGACAGCATGTCTTCTGTTTCATTCTCCCCCTACACCCTTACAATCAGTACATTCACCGTCACCCTCTTTTTTATTCTGAACCTTTCATACAATCTTCATTGATACTGCTGCTGCCCAAATCAATTCCATATCCACTCAGTACAATGTCACCGGGACGTTGCGGACTGGTTTCTGTTGAGCGCGTTGACAAGTCGAGGATCTCTATTTGGGCCCGACGCATTTAAACCTAGGCTTGTGCTGAAACCGGATAAGGGGGAGGGATACCTAGTAGCTACCTGGGTAGCCCGCATACCTAACGCCTCCTAACGCCTACTAACGTTACTTACTCCTAGTCCACCCGCCGCGTTGGCGCATCCTGAGCCCATCAACCACATTCCTGAACCCACCCTTCATCATTGCTCTACTGCACGACTGCGTTAGTGCGTTAGTCACTCAGTCCTTCACACCCACACATCCTTTCGCAAGTTACCCACACAACCTCAATTACCCATACCCATACATACGTACCCTTTCTTACCTTTTCCTAAATCAAATCAAAACAACATCCGACCGCAGTCGCCTCGTGGATTTTCCCCATCCATGCGTGCCATGTTCACCGGGTCGACTGCAACCACTGCAACCGCAACCACTGCGACCGCCGACCCCCCGGATTCCGGGCTCAACACAACATCCACCACCACCACCACCACCACCTCGTCGCCGTCACAGCAGCTCTTCTCACCTCCTCCTCCTCCTCCTCCTGCTGTCTCCATCTCCGCTGCAGATGAGTCCTTCACGCGACGAATCAGATCCAAATCCTCTCTGCGCAGTCTCCGCAGCCTGGGAAGCAACAGTACGACGTACGACGACGACCCTGACGACACTCCCGACGCCAACAACAACCTCGAGAAGACGCTCATTCGCCCATCCATCCTCCGTCGATTATCCCCCGGCCTTGCCGCCCGCGTCAAGCTTCTCGACGGCAGCAACAGCAGCAGTAAGAACAACAGCCCGTCTCGAGTGGGCGCTGTGGGCCGCATCCCCGAGGAACACATAAAGGAGTTGGACAGCTTGCACCAGGACTTATCGATAAGGATTCAAAAAAAGGGTCGCACGTGGAATGGTCTGCACCGGGCCCACAAGGAAAGGAAACAACAACAACAGTCCCTTTCACAGCAGCAGCAGCAGCAGCAGGAGCAACAATCGTGCGATTTAAACCACTTGGAGGTCCCCGACCCAGTGCTCCTGGAAAAGCTACTAGCGGATGAGCTCTACGCAGACGAAGCTTGGGAACCTTCGGAGCAAGTCTCAGAACAGCACGTGCTTACTTCAGTTCTACAACCCGACTTGCATTCGCTGTTGATCGCTTCGGTTCCAGAAGAGCGTTCTCAGAAAGGGGACTCTTTGAAAGAGTGTGGAGCGGAAGTAAGGGCAGAGACGGAGGCAGAAGCGGAAGCAAAAGCAGAAGCAGAAGCAGCAGCGGTGCCGGAAGCCGAAGTCGCAGCTAAAGCAAAAGAAGAAGAAGAAGAAGAAGAAGAAGAAGAAGAAGACGAACTGCAGCAGGACAAGGGAGCGATCGAAGAGCCACTACTCGACATGGCTACTCTTGAACGATCTCGTCTGCCACTCCGCCCCGGATCAACGAATGGAATGCCGTCCACGAACCCGACCGACTTTGAAAAGTATCTCAAGAGCACCAGCGACAATGAATCCGCTCCCCCTCCCCCGCCGCCGAAAGATTCTCCCCGCCCCCTCTCAATCTCATCCGCGAATTCGCAATCCTACTTCAACCCGCTCGGGCTACAACGCTCAGAATCCATATACTCGTTCTCAAGGGCCTCCTTTAGCAATCAGCTTTCGCAACTCACGTCCATCTCCCTTCCCCAACCATCCTTACTCGAGGCTGGTATCGCGTCCATTCCAACCGCCGCCGCAGCCGTAAGGGCCCTCACGGGAGCCGCGGACCAGATTCAAATTTGGATCAAAAAGGCCTCCGGTGTTTTGAGCGGGCTGGATGCCGAGGACGACGTCGAATGGGCAGCTGCCGGCGGAAGAGAAGGGCTGGACGGGGTCGATGGAGCCATCACCCGATTTGAGAGTCTGATCAACGTTTACGTCAAGGCTATTGAGGACGTGCAGATGCGCGACGATATCGAGAACGTCTCCACTGATCAATTGAACTTGATTGTTGTACAGATGGACGGGATCATCCATAGCTGGTCGCAGATCAAGGATCGGCTGAAAGGAGTCAAAGAACAAGTGGAGCTGGCGATGGAATGGGAGGAACTATGGAGCAATGTCTTGGGCGATGTTGGAGTGGAGGTGGAAAATCTCGGCCGGCTCATCTTCGAGATGGAAGAGAAGCGACACTGGACCATGGCGGGTGAACAGGATTCCAGTGCTACGGGACTCGACATCAATGAGCTGGAGACCATCGTCGAGGAAACGCCAGCAGGTGGCCGCATGTCGACCAGCAAGCGGTTCAGTCTGGAGCCTCTGTTCGCGGCACCGACTCTGGATATGCCTATCATCCAAACGCCGCATGACGACTCCAACCACTCCAACTTGATCGCCTTGTTTGCGAGGATCCAACCGCTCCGTGCATCGCTCGACTTCCTCCCCATGCGGCTGTCCATGTTCCAGTCGCGGGCGGTGCGGATATTCCCCAGCGCCTGCCAGGAGCTCGAAGATCGACGCAGTCAGCTTGAGAAGGCCTACAAAGGGCTGGAAGCTGATGCAGAAGCCTTGCGGGACGAGCTCAGCGAGGACCGGTGGATTCTCGTATTCCGCAATGCGGGCAATCAAGCGCAGAAGATGTTCGAATCGGTTGAGAGGAGCATTGGGAAGCTTCAGGAAGCCATCGAGACCAGCGCTCAGGTGCACAACCCGGCCCAGTTCACGAAACGGGTCGAAAGCTACGACGCCAAGAAACAGCATTACGTTGCTGCGATTGAGCGGGTGGTGTCGATCATCCAGAAGGGTGTGAATGACCGTCTTACGGTCAACGGAGAGACTCTACGACTGTTGTCAGACATGACATCGCGGGTCGATGCTCTGAAGGCCAGCATCCGGGTAATGGATGCATCCTTGGAGGATATCAGCTTCACACGGTCTCAACACCTGCGCGACTCGATCTCGAGTATCCTCACCATGGATAGCCCACTGACCGGAAGTGTCCCTGAGACTCCCGGCAGCTCCCCAGCTTCATCGGTCATCATGACTCCGGCGAATGCATTGAAGCGATCTACCACGCCGGTCAACAATTCCAGCCGTCGTGGTAGCTCTGTCAGTTCGGTGGCACGCACGACCATGTCGAAGGTGCGACGATATTCTGGGTTGCCGCAAGTCACATCCACCTTAACAGCAAAAAAATCAGCGATCCCCAAGGCGTCACTCGGGGTGACCTCGCCTACGAAGCACGTGGCCGCTACGCCGACGCCGGCGGCGCGCAAACCGGTACCACGTACCCCAGCTCTGCCGCCAGCGTTGGCCAATAGGCCGCGGTGGACCACCAGCACCAACACCAGCGACTTGGACAAATACAAGTCTAATTCCCTCCATACACCGTTCCGCAAATCGTCCGCCCAGGGTCGCACGTCGCGCCCTTCCTCTACACTCCCCATGACTCCGTACCGCCGCGATATGTCGGTGTCACCGGCTCCGATGAGCGCGCGGTCGGTCAGTCGGGTGTCCAGCCGTCTGGCGTCGCGCAGCCCGTCGCGAGTGGCGTCTCCCACCCCGAACCGATCCCTTCTGGATCCTCCCCCTTACAGCAAACTGCGCCGACCCGATGGGTTGGCCACGGCGCCGCGCAGCCGACAGAGCTTCGCGGGGCTTTCCTTCAGCCGCAGTGTTTCGCAAGATCACAGCCGCGCACTGACGAGCCCGACCAAAGCGCCTCCGACGCCACGGCCGGAAACGTCGCTCGGACATGCGAGCAACCGTCGCATCAGCTTGATTCCATTGCCCAAAGGCCGGACCGGCAAGGACAATGCGCCTAGCACGCGCAGCAAGCTGGGTGAGCGACCTCCCTGGCGGGGCTAGTCGCGTCACATCTTCCGGGTAATTGTTTTTTTATAATCGTTGTCATGTAATTCAACTGGAGCATTGCGATTGGGGGTTTTGTATGGTGATATAGCCGATTTTGCGTGTCTTTGCAGATTGATATCCCCCTCAAGCATTTTTTTCAGCGGTGTATGTATGGGATTGATCATTTCTGGCGGTGTGGGTTTAGGCAAGTAATCATCGATATCTATCTTATCTATCACAGGCCAAGTGGAACAAGGATATTTACATGTTGCTTCCCGTGTTGCCCAGTGGGGTTGGGGTATATGTGCAGCGAGTCGGAGAAGTGCTTTAGACCAGATCCCGGCCAATGATCAACGCATCGACCAATTCCGCGCTGTTAGCCAGGCGCGCGGCGCGGGGCACGCGGCCGATGACCTGGAAGCCCAGCTTCTCCCAGATCTTGATGGAGGCGGTGTTGTTGGCGAAGACGAGGTTGAAGACGGAGTATTTGTAGCCCTGTCGGCGTCGTCGTCGTCGTTAGCATCGTCAGTCTCGGTCTGCCCCGCCAGCCGCACCCTCCACCTCACCCTCACCACCCCTGAAGCAAGCAAAGCAAAAGAGAGGAAAGAAGGAAGGAAGGAAACATACCAACACCGGCGCAACCTCCAAATAAGTCCGGCCCATCACCATGCCCACGCCGCGCCCTCGAGCCGCCGGAGTCGTAAAGAACCCAGCGTTGCAGACATGCGAGCACCGACCTGTCCAGCCAGTGTCAGTATCACCACGTCAACATCAGCTTCAGCTTCAGCTTCCCCTTCCCGGAAACCATAATACAGGGCGAAAAAAACCATGTACATACCCGGATAATTCGGCTTCACGTAAAATGTCCCCAAGCACACGCGCTCCCAATCCCGGCCCTCCACCAGGCCCAGGCCCCGCCCTTCCCCGTCGCCTTGACTGTCGGCATCATCATCAACCAACGCAATCACCGCAAACGTCCCAAACCAGTAATTCCGGTACTGCTCCAGCGTCATCGGCTCCTCCATCGGGTACGTGCTGCCGCGGACGATCTCGGCGCTGAACTCGCGGTGCAGGTACGCTATTAGCGAATCGGGGAGGGTGGACGGCCCCCCCGCGATGGGGTACAGGGTGACCCGCGTGGTGCTGTCTTTGAGGACGGCCTTTTTGGGGGTTAGGGTGGGTGCGGCGGTTTGCGCGGCCGTCGGCGCGGGGAGGGTGGTGAGGGGGTCTTCGAGGAGGGCGGGCATTTTTTTCTTTTTTCTTTTGGGTGCTTTGCTTGTGGGGATTGGTTTGGGGGGAAGGACTGGATTGAGGATGAGGATGAGGATGAGGATGAGGATGAGGATGAGGATGGGGATGGGGAGGGGGAGGTATATAGTTGGTTAAGTGCTCGGTTGAGGGGAGGGTAAGTTATAGGACATGGAGTAAAAAAGAAAGGCCGGTGTCAATCGGAGGGCGCGGCGTATGCGCGGGGAAGGGGAAGCGGAATTTATTTTTCGGGGGCAAGCGGGCAGCGGGCAGCGGGCAGGTTCCCCGATAAGCGGGAGGCGATAAGATAAGTTACTGGGTAGGGATCGAGGGGAAATTTCAGTTTGTGGTTCACACCCGGGTTGCTACTAAACGGTTGGACTAAACTGGTGGGTTGATTGATGGTCCACGGTGGGGCTGGGCTGGGCTGGGCTGGGCTGGGTCGGCGCGGGATGCCGAGGATCTATCTTGACTGTCGATGAGAATGGTACTCGTAGAATGTAGAATGTAGATTGTAGATTGTAAATTGTAGATGGTAGATGGTAGATGGTAGAACATCACTCAAGATCCTGCCATTGAACTATCTCGAGTCCTTCATCAGAATCTTCATCTTCGTCTGGTTCTTCGAGCTGTGGTGGTGGTGGGGTTTGTTCAGGTGTGGAAACTGTCTCTGGCTCTAGTAGTGCTGTGGTTAGGATTGTTGTTTCTTCCGTTTGCTGCTCGGTCTGCTTGCGCTTCTTGCTCTTGCTCTTGCTCTTCTTTTTACCCTTCTTCTTACCCTTCTTCTTCCCTCGCTTGCTCTTCGCCGTCTCGCTCGTCTGCGGAGCCTCCCCAAGATCCCCCCCAGCCTTGCCCTCAGCCCACGTCCGCAACAGCTCCGGATTCCGCAAACACCATACCACCACCTCCCTGGCGGCCACACACTCTTCCCACCCGTCGCACGTGTCCATCTTCCTCTGCTTGCCTTTCTTGCTGGTAGCAGCAGCAGCAGCAGCAGCAGCTTGCTCCTCCTCCTGCCTCCCACCCCACCCCAACACCTCCCCACACAGCTCCCCCAACCCCCACACCCTCCGTATCGGCACCGTCGACCTTTCCAGAAAAACCGCCTCCGCCGTCAGGATCCCCGCATCCACCACCCGCTCGTGCACCATCCTGAGCAGCTGCAGCCCGCGCTGCAGCCCATAGCCCACGAGGACCGTGTCCGCGTCGACGACCTCCCACAGTGCCGTTCGCGCTGCATCGGCGTCGGCCACGGTGGCACGGATGCTCTTGTCGGTGCATCTGCTTTGCACCCCCTCGGCTGCCGGACCAACAGCCAGGTGCAGGAGCGCTTCACTACTCAAAAAGTCTGTGGCGGCTAGATGGGTCAAACCCGTTGCCTGTGGGTCGGTCTCGCAGGCCAGAACGATGGCTCTGCGTTTGGGCTGCGTGGGATTTGCCGGGGGGGTGGGCTGGTAGTCCCTCCCGGGGGTCTGTGATGCTGTGGGGTAGTTCTGGGCTTGCAGGCGGGCTCGGGGGTGGCATCGGGAGAGCAGGTATTTGTATAGCAGGTCTTGTTCGAGGGGGTGGAGGGTGGAGGGCTGGTGTGTAGTCTCGGGGAGTTTCAGGGAAGGTGTTGGGGTTGGTGGTGGGTTTGCTTGTTGCTTGGAAATGGTGGCAGTGGACTGCTGCTGCGGAGTGGGTTTCGGTCTAGGGCTGGTGGTAGTTGTAGTTGTAGTTGTGGCTTGAGGTTTTGCGAGGGCAGCAGCTGCCTTTCGTTGATGGACTTGTTGGTGTTGCTGCACGGCGTGCTTATCGCAGAACTCTTTGGAGCATAGCGGGCACGCGACAGGATGATGGGCCCGGGCTTGCTGGTGGTTGCTCAGCGCCTCGGCCGTCTTGAAGCTCTTCTTCTTGCAGCAGACGCATTTGAATCTGGGTGGGGAGGTTGCTGCTGGTGGTGGTTTGGTTGTCATTGTGAGTCCAACTCGGTTAGAGTCTGGTACGAAATGCGGAGGATGAAAGGGCTGCGAGGCTCTCGCTCTTTAATTGACTACCCCGCAGCTTGCTTACACATGCTATACTTTATAACTGCCTACCGAGTACTTACGATCAGGCAGCCTCACAGATACAGCCTGCAAGGATCATCCATTATCCTTCCAGGCTCCATTCTTCGTTTTGGTTAGTCTATATACAGTATCTCTCACAATCTTACAATCCTATTCATCCCCAGACATTCCCACACTGTGGCGCATCGAACGCAACCGCGACTATGCCTTGCCATCCCCGCTCTCGCCCTCGCCCTCCTCATTCTTGATGGCCTGCATCAACTCGTACAACTGGCCAATCTGCTGGTCTTCTCGGATTAGCCTGCATCACTAGAACCCCTCTGGCAGAAGAGACAAGAACCCACCACTCATCTTATCCAACTTGCCCTTATCGAGCTTCTCCCCGATCCAGGCATCGCCCTCCAGCTTCTGCGCGTATAATTGCCACTCCGTGAGGAAGCCGATCTAAAAGAAAATGCGTTAGCTTCGGGGCAGCTCCCCCACCACACAACAATGAATGGGACGACATACGATATGCAACGGGTTCTCCACGTTGCGATGCGCGCGGAACTCGCTCTGGACGTACGAGTCGCCCAGCAGGCGCATCTGGGGGTCGAGCTTCTTGCGGTGCACGCGGAGAATGCGGCGGTAGAGGGGGATGGGCGGGAGGAGGGCGAGGGCCTCGGTGAGGCTGGACTTGGAGCCGATGGAGGCCGGGGTCGCCAGGAGGCGGGCTGTGGGGTGGAAAGGCAGGCGCATTGTGACTGATGAAGATTCTCAACCGACTTGATGATGGACTCGAAGCAACTGCCAGGGCAGGCAGGGCAGCCTCCGGACGAGACCGAACGGATCGTTTACGGTCGGTACTGCCGCGGTAAATCCCAAGGCGGGGAGAGGTCTCGACCAATCGCATGGCGATGATTTCTCCGGCTCTCCCTCCGCAGCGCCGCGTTCCAAATTGATATCGACTTCGGTCTTTATCGGATCAGCCAGACATTCTTCAGGCTGAACTTCACCATTACTACAACAATTGCACAACACAACCCATCTCAACCCCCTCCTCCTCAGGCCCTACCCACCGGGCTCCCCCACAATGCTCCCCACCCCTTGCACCGCGCACGTCCCCTTCGACACGATCTACGAACCCGCCGAAGACAGCTACCTCTTCCTGGACACGCTCTCCTCCGCCTCCGAAACCGCCTGGCTGACCCAACATTTCCCGGCCACCACCCCCAGCCCAACCATCCTCGAAGTCGGGTCCGGCTCCGGCGTCGTCCTCGCGTTCTTGGCGGCCAACAGCCCGACGATCCTCGGCCGCGCCGACGTGCTCTCGCTGGCCACGGACCTCAACCGCACCGCCTGCCTCGCGACCCGCGAGACGGTCGTCAAGGCCATTGCCGCGCAGCAGAACACAGACCCAACCACAAGCCCCTCCACCACAGACACAAACCGCGCCGCCGCCGCCGCCGCCGCCCAAGAGAACCCCTCCGCCGTGAAATCCACCCACCTCTCCACCCTGCAATCCAACCTCGCCTCCAGTTTCAAGGCCGGCAGCATCGACATCCTCCTCTTCAACCCACCCTATGTCCCCACCGACGCCGTTCCGCGCGCCCCGACGGCCACGGACTTTGTGCCCGCCGGATCGCGCAGCGAGCAGTTCGAGCGCGAATCCTACCTCCTCTCCCTCACGTATGCCGGCGGCAAGGACGGGATGGAGATCACGGAGCGGCTGCTGGCGGATCTGCCGCGGGTGCTGAGCCCGCGCGGGGTGGGGTATGTGTTGCTGTGCGCGCAGAACCGGCCGCGCGAGGTGGCGGAGCGGATTCGGGGGTGGAGGGAGGGGGTGGATGGGGCGACGGGGTGGTGCGCGGAGATTGCTGGGTTCAGCGGGGTGAAGGCGGGGTGGGAGAAGTTGGTGATTCTGCGGGTTTGGCGGGAATGCATCAGAGAAGAATGATTTCTGGGGGAGGGTGGACTGTGTATGTATATATATGGGGTTGGGGTTGGGGTTGGGGTTGGGGCTTGGGGATTGGCTTAGATAATGATTTATGATTACTCAGGGATACTGGCATGGTTTATTCGATAGAGGGATTCAGCTCTGCTCTGCTCTTGACATTGACTCTTAATCTATCTTAGGGGTTGCATTAGTTTCCCTCTCGAACTACAACTACAACTACAACCACACAACCGGATACACTGCCCAACAAGCAAGAAACGAGATAAATCACGAAAAAATAAAAACGAACTCCATATTTTCCCATGACGATGAAGATGATGACTTTCAAGATAGAGAGAAAAAAAATGACAGCAAAATGAACGCAATAGATGACCCCCTCCCTCCACCCACAGCAAGTAGGGTAGGTATCCCCATCCCTCGCGATCCTTCCACCACCGCATCCAGTAAGAAGACCCATTCACCGTCCTAACATCACACCCAAGTTCATAAAGACACAGGGGAGGAGAAAATCTAGAACCCCCGGCCCCGGCCCCTGCCACGCCCGCGTCCCCTCCCGCGGGGCCCACCTCTTCCCCCGCGACCCCCACGGTCCGCCTCCTTGCGCGCCTTGTTCTTGGGCTTGGGCGTGTCGTCGATCAGCAGCGTGTCGAGCGGCAGGCTGTCCGGCAGGATGTAGTAGCGGATGGTGGAGCCGCGGATGTTGATGGTGTCGAGGCCGATGGGGTCGCGGCCCTTGGGGGTCATCTTGACGGTGCGGAGGCTGGTGTTCATCTGCGGGGAGACAGAGGTGATGGTGCCGTGGAGGATGGTTCCTTTTTCACGCCCCCGGGGAGTTGGTGTTAGCTTTGCTCTTTTGGGGTGGGGGGTTGAGCTTGAACTTGAGGGGGGGGGGGTTGGCGACTGGGCTTGAGGTTTGTGGATTTGGGTGTGGATGCTGCGCATGTAGTGTACTGCATGCAACCACGCCGCGGAGCAAGATGCTAGACAGCGAAGACTCACCATTCTTCAGCTCGATCGTCACCGTCTCATTGGCGCATTTCATCAGGAACCTGGACCGGAACCGGGGGCGGTTAGTTGTTTCTTCCTTTCTCTGGATAGGGTGGTGGGCGGCCTACCGGACGAGCTTCATCTTGGCAGTTGGGTTAAAAGCACAGACTCAAATTCAAGAACGCGAAACTGAGAAAGAAGAAACCTGCTGCTGGTCAATCCTTCCTTCGACCTCTCGAACGTTTCGCGTGGGTTGGCTGCGGTGATGTCGAGATCGCGGCGGCGCTCAGAGGCTG
Source organism: Aspergillus brunneoviolaceus CBS 621.78 (assembly GCF_003184695.1). Lineage (NCBI taxonomy): Eukaryota > Fungi > Ascomycota > Eurotiomycetes > Eurotiales > Aspergillaceae > Aspergillus > Aspergillus brunneoviolaceus. The sequence continues at coordinate 119,736 of NW_020290795.1, read as the reverse complement.
AGCTTGCTTGACCGCCTTGTCACGTGGGGGAACTTGGGGTGGGTCTAGTCGGCCGTGCAGCCTTGAAGCTGAGTCAGATGGCATTTATGCATGCACACTATGACTATGTCCTACTGTGCTCCATAGATAGTTCTACATCCTACCAAATCTCACTCTCATATCTCAAATCTCATTGCAATCCGAAATCGCTGGGTGGTATCTTAAGACTTATTAAATCACACCGACGCCTCTGTCCGCCCACCCCCAAAAAAATTACAACACCCCGTGTCGTGCCTTGTAAATCGCGATCTTATCATCGTAGAACAAAATCTCCCGCAGCCGGAACGACACCCGCGACCGGTTGAAGTCCACCTCCGAATCCTCGCCGTCCGACGAGCCCCGGTCGTCCGACGACGAGTCCGACAGCGTATGGATCGCGCTGGCCCCGCCGTCCTCGTCCGACTCCTCCTCGTCGTTGGTCTCGGAGCCCGGCCAGTCCTCCCCGCCGGGCACGAACCCCTCGCTGTGGCTGTCGTCCGTGTCGTAGTACTCGCCGCCGGCCTCGCCGTCCCTCTCCTCCAAGATCTCGTAGCATTTGTCCTGGACCCCGACGTAGGTCAGCCCGATCTCCGGCCGGATTGTGACCACGTCGAGGATGAGCATGGCCAGTTCCTTCGGGTCGCGGTGGACGTGGCGGGCGATGTGCGGGATGTGCAGGGCACGGAGCTGGGGCATGTACGGGAGCCTCTGGATGAAGTAGTGCTAATCATAACAGTGTCAGTGGACGTTGCTCTTCGTGTCTAGTGAGAAAGCGAAAAAGGGAGGCAATCTTACCCAGTCCTTAGCGTGGAGAGCAATGGACAGCTCCTTCAGCCGAGGCATCCGACCACTGCTCATGAACGTAATCATCTGGCGCGTGAACATCCACTTGTACCATCGCACGCTGGCCATCTCCGCGCCCCCCGGCGTGCGCTGGGTGCTGTCCACCAGGATCTTCTGCAGACTCAGGTGGTGATTACGAATCGCGTTTTTGTAGATCGCGTCGATGTTGACGATCGACTCGGACATCGGCGCCTCATGCAGGAAGAGGGTCTCCAAGGTATTTGGCGCTAGCGTATCCTTGATGAACAGCAGCAGGTACGGCGATACGGCATCCGTATGGAGGTGCTTTAGTCGAAGGGTGTACTCTGGGCCCTCCCCACTCTTCGGCCGTGACGGCGACGGGGAGTACTGGCGCCGCAGAGCCCGCCAGAGCTTCTCGTGGTTCTCGCAGCGAAGGATCGTCAACGTGGTCAGCTTGCTCCAGTCGAGTGCATGCACTGCCACCGGGATCGACAGTGCAACGCGCTCCAGCTCGAGTGTCTCAAGTTGTAACAGCGGGCGATCGTCTTCGGGCGTCGTTTGTGCCCCCGTGACAGACCTCGATGGCCCGCTGGGGATCGGCGAGGGTCTAGTTTCTGGAGGGGAGGACGCGGGCGAGCTGGCGATGTGCGTGTGTTCCATATTTAGGGCCAGCCCAGTGACACCACCGTTCGGTTGGGGCGGAGACCCCGCTATTAACGGGGGCCCGTCGTGGACAGGCACGTCACCCGCCGTCTGACTAGTTTCAGGAGGCGTCTCAACAGAATCCTCCTTGGTGGGAGAGACACGGGCCTGTGATTCGGGCCGAGTGTGATGATCTTCAGACCTGCCAAGAACGACCCCCAGTACGCCCCCAGATCGGGGCCAGCCAATGATTCCATTTGGCGGCGTTGGCTGCTCAGCTTGCCAGGCCCCTGCCGGTTTCAGCCATGCCGCTGGATACGCTTTGGGAGAAATCCCAATACGGAGTTCTTTCAGCCGACCGCGCGATCGCTCGACCAACACGCCCATCTCTTCCAAATACGACGGCTCGTCGATGTCCAACACGCTCAGACTCTTCAATGGTGGAAGGATTGACAGAGAGGGGTATTCCACGTGTCCGTATCGTTGCCACGATGCTGTATTCCCTGTAGACCCCAGAACCGTAGCCGGCGAATGAGGCAAGGTCACCGAGGACGCAGTCGGGCCTGAGGCTACCAGAGACCGCAGGGCATTGTCGGAGTTATCGTGCCAGCGCACCCAAACGCGTTCCAGACGACATTCGTGGCCCGGGCGAGTCGCCAGCGACGCCAGCGCAACCCAGACATCCCGCAAGACTCCCGTGGGCATGTCCCAGACGAAGGTCTCCAGGTTCACCATCCGAGCCACCGCCAGAGCCACCAGCGTCCCCAGCATCTTGCCCGTCTCCTTGGTCACCGCGTATTCCTGCACCCACATCAACGGCCCGTTGCCGATAGAGAACTTGCGGACATACTGCGCGTAGTAGTTGCCGCGGCGGACTCGCGGTAGTGCGCCCGCCGCATGCTGACCGGGCGGCGCTCCGCTGCATCCGCAATGTGGACACGGCTGTGATGACCGTCGGCCAGGCACCTCGCGGAATATATCCTCCCCGGTCACGAGAGTCGCCAACCCGTACGACAGAGCATCCACGCCAGCCGGATGGTCGGAGGTTGATAGGGCTTCCGGCCAGACTATGTCGAACCGGGAGTACATCTGCGGGATCGCCAGCGAATGAAGCGCAGAGCAGGTCAATGCGAGGGATGTGAGATCGGTCGTGTGGGTCACCTATGTTGTATTCCAGATCTGATCAGTATGGTTGACGTGTTTGGGAGGGGGGGGGGGGTCGACATCAAGTGACCCGAGCGGGTTACACACCTCTTTCATGATCTCCTGCAGTATATCCATGGGCAAGTCAAGCAGGTTCAAAGGCTTCCTTTTTGACGGATTGGAAGCTGCATGGGGACTAGCACAGCAGGTTACCGCCGTCTTCGCTCCCCCAGCCTTGTGCGGGTTGTTGTGATTATTGTTGTTGGTGTTGTTTTCCGGAGACCCGCTAGCAGCTTGCGGCTGCTGGGGACTCGCATTCCCCGCATTCACAGGTTCCTTCATCTGAGACTCATACGCGCTGGAGGTTGTGCTGGCACTCGAGACAAATTCCTCCTCTGCATCTGAGAGACCATCGAGATCGGAGCTGACGCGAGAGCTTAGATTCAAGCTGCTGGGTCCGGCCATGGTGGCGGGTTTTGATTGAAAGTGGACTGTCAGACAACTCTGTCCGTGGAGAGTGAGCGGTGAGGGGTTCAGGACATGCCAGTCACCTCCGACCACAACAAGAGTCCGTCAAGGGAATTCCAGAGGTCCTACCCGTCAAATAAAGCAGTTGTTACAAGTAGAAAGTGGGGGGAAGGGGGGGAACAATTAAAGTCAGGAGATGATGATGAGATGAGAGATGAGCTGGTGGTCAACTGCGGAACTGACGGGACAGGATCCGGGGTAGACGAAGGCGAAGATGGGGAATGGGTGGGAACACCGCCAGAACAGCTGAACCAGAACCAGATCAAACGAGCCCAACCCGTGCCACAATTTGAAACAAGACTGCCAATCATCGACTGGTTGTCAACGGTGCTTTGCTCAGGACCGGCATGTAGTAGATGAAGATGCAAATGGAGTATGGAGTAGTCTGTGAAGGAGGAAGATAGATCAGCTTTCAGCCTGTCCACTTGGCGTCAGCCATGCAGTAGTTTAGTTAAGTCAGTTGAGTCTAACTAACTAACTAAAGCAGTCTAGTTAACTCAAGTTAAGATAGTCAACCCAGTCAAAATAATTAAGAAAGCTGCCGTGGTCTGAGCGCTGCATGCCTATCCTATCCAGGTCTAGTGCCGTTTCCCACCCCGTATCTTATCGTATCCAGCAGCTTCCCATCGTCACCACTTCTTTCAAAGGTATACACAGATTCTCTTCGTATCATGAACTATGCTATGAACACTGAAATCCATCAAAGTTGACTGGTACAGCTAGTCGGAAAGAAACACAAGACATTTACCACACCTCCACTATACCAACTTCAAATAAGAACAATCATCCCCCAATCCTACCGACATTCTTATTTACTGTTCGCCTCCCCCGCATACAACACATCACAAACCCGACCAACGAAGCCCTCAAGCCCGGTCCCAGAAGAAGAGCTCGACCCCTGAGTGGAAGCCAAGCCCGTGGACGCTGCAGGCATCAGAAGCACCCGCGATCCGATCTCCACCCATTCAACCGAGGAGACGAACAGGAATGTGATCTTGATCTCACCGGCCTCGGAGCTACCCGAGGACTTGATCACCTCGTGCACACCATGCTCCCGCCCACGGTCCGGATCAGGGCCATCCCCATCGAAGCTGAAGAACTCCGGTTCCGTCGGGGATGGGGGGCGCGAAATCAGCTCATCTTCCGCGAGCGCCATGCAGGTCAGCCGCACTGTCGAGCGGACATTGGCGACGTAGACCGTCGCATGGCCACCCAACAGCACAGGTGGGGACAACGCAGATGCAAATTCGCTTGCCGCAAAGCTGGCCACGAAACCGGTGTGGAACTTGCGGGGGGCAGGTGCGGAGTCAGGCGGGATCTTGATCAACACGGACCCTTTGCGGATTCTGCCGAGTTGGGGTCGTTCCCCGTCCGTTGAGAGTGGCCAGGGCTCGATCCCGATGGTCCCTACTTGATCCCGGGTTAGGCTCTGCACCGGCAGCCGCAGGTTGCGGACACTGACGGCCCGCACGCGCTGCCAGCTTGCCTGCGCCGCAAGAGGGGTCTTCCCGGGAAGAGAGCCATGAGGGAACGAACTCGAAAAGTCCCCGGATGGCGGCCTACTCCGGGAGGAACTCGAGGATAGCTGTGTGTCCGAGCGTCTATCCGTCCGGTCTTTGGGGGCAGAAGTGCCGGTTCCATGCTCCGTAGCAGTATTGTATAAGACAGGCCCAATGACTAGCTCATCACCGGCCGAAATAGCTCCATACCGGACTAGCCCGCAAAGAACAATGCCGTGCGTCTCCTTCTGTCGCTCCTCACCGGATAGAGAATGGACCTTTGATAGTGGGATGGCAAAGACCTCATCAACGTCAAAAACCGTCTCAATCGCAATTGGAGGGGCGAGGGCCTTTGGTAGAGAAACGTCCCTCAAAGGCGGCCGTGCGGGTATTGGGAGATAACGCAGCAGCGCATGCAGCTTCGCTATCCCCGAGCCGTCCACAGCACTTGTAAGAACAATAGGTATGGTAGACTGCCAACTGTGTGTCGAAGCGACGAGATTTCTCACTTCACCTGCGTCCTTGGTCCCAACATGTTGCAAGTCTCCAGCAGGGGCCGCCGATACAGACAACATCGAAGGCTTTCTGCCGGACGACTTCAGGACCGAGAGGATCTGCGCGAGGTTTTTTTTCAAGCCGGTGCGGGACGCGATGTCCAGTTTAGTAATCACGATCACTGTAGGAAGCCCGAGCTTGGCACAAAGCTCCAGATGCGACAGAGCCTGCGATAATTCAGTAGACTGCTCAGACGAACCGTGGGCAATATCTGCCACTGAATCATCGTCACTTGTAGCTGGGATACAGAGGATAACATAATGCGGAGCCCAGCTGATGATACCCCTAAAAGTCGACTTCAAATACCGGACCGAGCCTGGAAGATCAGATACGAAAGCAAGTCGGCCGCCCTCCGACGCGGCATGGATGTCATCCCATGCGGCGATATTGCCAGAAGCGTAGTTGATCACATCGATGGTATCGGGACTAGACTCGTCAGAGGCGTATCCAACCAGCTCGTGGGCAACAGAGCTGGTGATCCCTGATGATATCTCGTGCCGATGCTTCAGTAAACCCAGTCGACTGGCCCCTCGACCATTGTCAAGCACAGACGAGGTCAACGTGCCCAGAAGTGAAGATTTGCCGGCTGCGCTGGGGCCTGAGATAGAGACACGGATCTGCTCTGTCTTGGAAGAGTCGTCTAGCGAAGGCCGTCTCTTGGGGGCACTCGTCGAAGACCCGTCCTCCCCTGCGCCTGACTTCGGAGACTTGACCCGGTAAAACTCCCAATCAGGACTCACGAGGGCCTCGGCCACCCAGAGGCTATCCGTATGAACCTTGCCGGTATCGGCTTTCGCGCTGCAGGAGTCTTCCACCCACTCGCACTTGCCAACAATGACCCTACGCAGGATCTCGACCTTGCAGCCAAGGCTGGCCGCCATGACCTGCAGAGTGGACAAACTTTCTTCCAGCTCGTCCACGGTGAGTCCGACAAAGGTCCCGTCGTCGGCAACCCCTATCTCATACAGAGCTCCCTGACTCTCCTCGAGACCCGGGAGCAACCTAGCTGGCTTTTGCGGCGCCCCCAGCTGAGGGGCTGCGTCAGGGAGCACGGGCAGGACCAAATTGGCAGTCGTAGATGAGTGGAATGGTGACGACTGCTGCAGGCGCCAGAGTAACTGCGTAGTCAGGTGCTGCAGTCTCTGTTGACGACTCTCCGCGGAGCGAGTCTGCGGCGGTCGGGCAGCTGATTCGGAGCTGGAGGGTGTCGGGCTTGCGTTGGAGAGGCTCGCTCGGAAATGATACGAGCCTCCCACCAGGTGGCCCGTGGACATGGCGACAAACGGACGACGGGGACGCAGCAGCAGATGCAACTTGTACTCGGTAGGACCCTCTTGTGGTTCGGGTTCCAGCTTTGCAATGCCATAATCGGAAAGCAGGTCAGGGTCGGCCCGGTCCAGCGTCGTGCTGGATCGGGTCCGAGGCACCACGCGGTTGCTGGTAGCCGCTGCCATCTGGGGTGTTGAGGAGCCTGATGTCGACCACGGCGAAGAGACCCTAGGAGGATCGGGGTCATAGGTGAATACTGATGCCATTATGAGTGGTGGTCGAGTAGAATCTAAGTGGCAGGATATTCGGAGTGATAGCGATAAATTGTGGATGTTGACAGCAGTCAGCACGAATTGTATAATCCTAGCAGGACCTCTGACTGAGTCGCTTCACTGCAGGTTCCTATATTCGACGCGCTTTGGTATAGCCTAATGTACGTAGTCCTTCGCAATGACCATAGATCGAGACTATAACAAGCATCTTGGGAGGGAATGCAGTAGCTAGAGACAAACAGACTAGGCACTAATTGGCCAACGGGACGCGTGAAAGTGTGTTTCTGAATCTAATTGCAGGAGATATGTAAACGAAGAAACAAGCGGGCTGATCAAGGGAGACCGACCATCTTCGATGCGAGTGAGTGAAGTGGGTTGAGTGAGTCATGCGTCCTGGGAATTCAGGCATCGGAAGAGCCGCGGTCCTTTACGACATCGACTTGGTCAGGTGACTTCGATGCAGAAGACAGCCACGTGTCAACCTTAGTGCCTCAGGCTCAGTCAGATTCCCTGCTAGCCTCCAGGCCAACAAACATATGGTTGGGCTACCAGGGGCTAGTCATAGTACTAGACTAGCTGTTTTTCGGTCTGTTTCAGGTAAAGATAGCAAATATCAATAGTCTTCGATCCAAGAAAGCCCGAAAGCATTAGTGCTTATCCCAGTCGACTGTCCGTCTTCTTGATCGGCAATGCTTTGGTATTCTTTGGTCATAAATTTAGCAGCGTGTCGTTTCATACTGCCCCCCTTACACGAAGTCTGCATTTGAGTCGCCAACAGTCAGCAGCACCGTAATCCCAGATTTCGTATCGCCCGTGGACAATCAGTTTTGAGTGAGACACGGTCTTGACAGAGGTGGACGATTGTTGGTGGGAGTGAAGTAGTCGAAAAGAAATGGCGTTCTAGAAGTATTTGATGTACATCGCTGTCTGATCTAAATCTAGCAACAGGTATCCGGTCTAGATGACATCGCGAAGTCGCCCGAGTAAGATGACGGGTCAAGGTACTGCTGAAGATATAAATGGTGTATCACAGTAACACAAACAACAACAATCTCATAGGGTATTAAATCACGATAAATGAAAACCAGAACAATGCAAGAAATAGTCGCTCCCAAAACGTAATATGCAAGAAATGGACACTCCGGAATGTGTCTATTGGTAGATACAGCGTACCCCTCACGCCCAGACTGGCTTGGGTCATTCGCCCAGCCAGATATCGTATTGGTAGGTGCCTTGGCCGAGCTACACCCGTGATCTCGCGTAGAGTAGTCTGCTCTACACTTGAAGACAGCGTTCCTGCGGCTGTGCTTTCAACCACTGTAGATCTGTGCTCTGGAGACAGGTTCTTGTAGTCGTAGTCTAAGAAAAGGGCCTGTTGTATGCTTTTTGGGGCCGTGGTAAGAATGGTAAGAAAAAAGCGCCCCAAGACTTCACTCAGCCGACGGCTCACGTGCGATGCCCTTACACTTCCCCTGAGCGACGTGGATGTTTCGGGCGGTGGTCCGAGTAAAAACAGCACCACAGCTGGGACATTCTGCCTTCGCTACAACGCCCGATTTCTCTCGCTGGTGGCGTAGAAGATTGCTAAAGGTGGAGAATTCGCGGCCATTGCATCCGTGATCCCAACATTGGGGTTTTGGCCGAAAGCTGATGACACGAACTTGCTGTTGTTCCGGATCCGAAGAGTTTTGCGCGGACTCGGGCGACGAGTAAACTGTCCCTGTAGGCATAAGACCTTGCGGGTGTGGTATCGAGTTAGGGGTTTGTCTGCTTGATTGTCATGTTAGGCGGGACCTTGATCAGTAGTGAAATATTAGCAGACCACTTACGATAGGGAAGAGCTCGGTGCCATGTAGTAGTCCGGTTGGTTTGTAAGGTAGGACGATGGCCTGATGCCAGGTTAGCATCAAGATGCTCGAAGAAAGTGTAAGGTGGGCTTACGCTGGCGCGAATGCTGGATCTGGGATTGATGGCGGGCTGCCCGAGACGGAACTGCTGGGATACGAATATGGAATTGAGGTGCTGTGAAGGCCATGGAATTAGTTTCCTTCTCGTCATTTGATCTCTGAACCTCAACTGTCGGATCAGTACCTTCGAGGTTGTTGCCGGCTTTGTGGCATCAGATATTGTGTCGAAGGAAGCCCTGGTTGATAATAGCTCTGGGAACCGGAAGGCTGGGGGGGATAGCCAGCTGGATAACTCGGATGTGGCGGAAGAACTTGTGCTGGGGGAAATGGATGCTGGTCCATTGACATGGAGGAGGGATGAAGAGGTTGAGGCAGCCGATTTTGCCAACCATAGTCTGTCTCTCGTCAGTTCAAAACCTCGGGAGACCATGGAGTTGGTGCTCCGGCCTACTCTGTGAATTATGTGCCATGTTTGATGTCAAATAGGCTACTGATCCGGGATGCATCGATTGTGATGAGTCTCTCAAGGCTCTGGTAATAATCGGTGCTTAGCAATCGTTACCATTGGGGCTAAAGATGGGTCAAGTCAAATGCCCAACGTACCGTGGGGTGTCAAAACTGGCTTGTTCGGGGTTTCTGCTGCGCAGGAGTCCGGATGCAGGGAGTCCCCTCGGTTCACTGTCGGGCGGGATCAGCTCGGACGGGAATGGCGTTCTGGCGATAGCAGGAATGGTGTGCAACACGGGCAGATGGTGCTGTCCCTCGTTTGTGCTGATGCTCGATCTTAGGCTTCCGGGAGCGTTATACGCAGAGCCAGGGTGTGAGACACCAGCAGACCAAGCTGAAATGGCGGGTGTGGGAGCTGCTGTACTCTGAGGCGCTACGGACCTAGGCCGGCGAAAATCGTCCAGTTTGGCTAGATCGGACGGAGAAGATGGAGATGAGGATGACGGTAGATTCCAGCTGCGTGCGCAAGAGCCACTGAGCTGCCTGTGATAGAAATGCGGATATCCTGGTGAGTGGTGGATCCCCTTCGAGAGCATTGAAGATTTGCGTGGATCCGATGCTGAGAGGCAGAAAGGCAAGAGAGACAGAAGAGGCAGAAGAGGCAGACGAGGCAAATAGATAATCAACACACAGTGGGTGTTCACCGGAGAAGATCAAGTAGGGAAGAGAAAACAGCACTGAGAGTGAGAAAGTAAGATGATTCAGAGGCAGCCGCCGGGTGAGGGATAGTAGAAATGGAAGTGGAGGAGGAAGAACGAATAGTCGACTGGAACAAGCCCGAAGCACTGATGATGATGATGATGATGATGGGACATACAGTTTGGTTGGTGGTGGGAAAGTAGTAGTCTTAGCACCCACGGACGGGAATCCTTCTCGGAATCAACAGCGCAATCTATATCCACCGAAAACGAGGTGACGGGACGGGTAGTAAGACCGTCCAAAAACTACTGGGTAGTTGAGAGACAGACAGACAGGTATGTAGACAGGTAGACAAAGAGACAAAGAGACGAGATAGTGAATAGATAGATAGATCCTTAGAACAATAGATCAATAGACATCAGAGGGGGAAAGATAAACTGATCTCTTGAGTCCATTCCATGGAACCGGTCAGACAAGAGTATTTAACGGTCTGCTGATGGAGCAGCAGCAGCCAAATCAGTCCAGAATAAGCGTAACGAACGGGGGCCGAAGAAGACTCTTGGGGTTTTGGGTATTAGGTAGGTATGGAGCTGAGTACTACTAGGTACTAGGTAGTTCGTCCCTGGTCTGGTCTTCACCAGTTTGACAGCTTATGGTGGGCGGGTATGCGTATGGGCGTACGGGTTGTATGTGGGTTGTATGTATTTTACTGTCGTCGAGCAATGGTTATGGAGAGTAATTACCACCGTCCTTCGTTCATCATTGATTATTATGGTTGTTATTATTATCATAATTATTTCTGTCGGATTTTTCCTGACCCTGCGCGCAATTCGCGTGCTTCTTCTTAATAGAGCTACGGCACTTTTTTGTTTTTTCTTTTTTTATTTCTTTTTCTTGTGTCTGTAATTTCTTTTTTTTCGACCAGTTTTTTTTTGTGTCTCTTTTATTTAAATGTAATTTTTGTAATTTGGACGTTTCGTCCTTATGATTTTCATCCGTTTAACAAGGTTGGGGAAATCAGAGTCCCCATTCATGATAGATGGTCGATCTATTTTTTCCACTGCCACGGGCTGGGATGAGACACGATCTCCTTCCTCCTGGATGAATCCAGATCCCAGAGAACCAACATTGACGGAGATGGATCTTGCGACCCCTGGTGGCTTTGCATCTCCATCGGTCGCGCAGTTAGCGGCAATTGTTCGGCCGGGGCTGTGGGTGGGAAGGAGAGAAAGTAGTAATAGATGAATGGGGATAGAGAGAGAGACGAGAGAGGGGAATGATGGCATGAAAGGTAAGTTAGGTTTGAGGAGCCCACTTGGACAGTGCAGTGCGGCGCTTGACAGACCAACTTCCCCCTCTCCCGGAGACAATGAAATGAATTCAATTGCGCTCTCTCACGCACGGGTCTACCCACTTGACTGTTGAAATGTTCGTTTCATCATAGGCCCTTTGCCTCTGGTTGCCCCCCGGTTCTGACCTTCAATACTGAGTCAGGAGGCTGGAAGAGGAATAGTCTCGAACCATCGCCACGTGAAGGTCGGAAGGTCCCAACGCACTCCGTAGCTCAATCGCATCAGCCTGATCCTTGGAAGCCACTTGCCGTTCCTCTGACTCCACCCGAGATGATGGGAGGGAGGGGAGGGTAAGGAGGGGAGAAACGAAGAGGGGGGGGGGGGAAAGGAAATCTAAGAAAGTCAAAGTCAAAGCAGAAGAGACCAATTGACATCAGTCATCCGCTACATGTCTGATCTTCCATCCATACCAACAACACACTGGGCAAGTCAGGCTGGAGCTCGGACAGGGGTAGTCGATGCTCGGGGAAATCTCCCAGGCCGCGGGAGTCTGGCCTGGGAGCCTCCTCCAACGTCTAGAAACAAGCTCCTAGTAACTATAGTAGTCTATAGTGAATAGTCCGGCTGGAGCTAGCTCTTCAACCCTTCGAGCCAATATCGAATCGCACTAGGGAAGAAATTGGCAGGATCGAATATCAATCGCGTTACCGACGCAGCCCCCTTGGGAAAATAGATTGTTTGACATTCCCGCTAACAAGGGTTGCTTTCCTGTGATGTGCCGTCTCACTGGCTTCTAGAAATGTAGCAAATAATAGAACATGATTAAGTTATTACATCCTCCATAGTGTTGTTGGGAAAGGGGCCCAAGGGGATGGTGAGAAATGAGTACGAAGCAGAGAAGTATCTACGCAGTACCGTACCTACCGTAGTACTGTACCTACCTAGTACTTTCCTTAGTGCAGTCCGTATGTAGATGGTTAGTAACTAGTAGTCTGGCAGTGAAGGAAGAGGGGCAATTGGGTGAAGGTTCCAATTGTCTAACAACGCTTCGTTTTGCAATCCGAATGGGTTTTTGGGGGCCGGAACCGCTCAGCAGGATAACCCAATTCCCCGATTTGGCCATCCCAGGTGGGGCTTTGCAGCGTCAAACTGGGGCATCCCAAGGGCAGGTACGGAGACTAGGTAGAGTCTACAAGGCTAGTCAGTAGTCACCCACCGCTGGTGAGTGGGTTTTTCGCAAGCAGCGAACGATAACGCCGCCTGACATTTCCAACGTGGAGCACGCGCGATCGTCATGATAACGCAAAAAGGCATGGCATGGCCCTGGTTAGATCCAAAAAAACCACATGGCGATAAGCAATGAGCGGTTAAAATCCATCCTTTCCGGGGGTCGGGCTATGCATGGATGGTAGTTTAGGCCGACTGGATAACACAGGAGTCAAGACTCAGGACTCAGGACAGATGAACAACCGCAAGGGGGATCCATGCCTCGACTTAATCCGGCCGGTAGTCAATTGGCTCCTTCGATCGATCAATGTTTCATCGACTTGTGCCTGCTCATCTCAGGGCTTGTTGTACGAGTGTACTCCATACTCCGTACCTTCCCATGAATCCAAAAGCTATACTAGAAGTATAATAGAGTTGTCCCCGCTCACTATGCTCACATCACCCACGGAAACACTTCATCTATCGATCACTTATTGATCAATGTTATTGTACTGGTAGTGAGTAGTGCAGTCCTCGGGTTGGTTGCCTCAGACCTCAGACTCAGCACTCTTTCTTTCCTTCTTTTCTTCCTTCTCACTTTACTTTTTCTTCCATTCCCTTTTTTTAAAATTTTTTTTTCCATTTCTTGCTGCTTCGGCCGGTTTTTGGCCCCCACGACATTAGCGGCCGCCAGCCACGCTACGGAACTCGACTCTTGCCAGATTTGGGACCGCCCTTGGGGTTTCGTTCGGTCGTTTCTTTTTCTCCCTTCATCAATCGATTGATTTAGCATGGATTTTCCAACCAAGGGTCTTCTTGGTCCTTTTTTCTGGATTGTTCTTGAGCTTGAAGACATCACATCATGACAAGGCTCTTCCCCCCCCCCCCCACCTTCCTTCTAGCCCAATACGCATAGTCCGCACGCCAGACCAGAAGTCCACTTTTCGGTGATTTTCGACACGGTTGTCGGGAAGATACTGTACTGTACGGCGCTGACAGGCTAAGGCAGCAGCTACAGCAGCTACCTAGTAGTTTCATCGCACATCGTACGGAGTATGTGCGTATTATTGCTCGGACTCTGCTTCAAGCTCTGCTCTAGCCTGTCCGCTAAGATACATCCATGCAGTACTCGTGTACTTCTAGAATTCCCCAATGCTGACCGAAAGCTGTCGCGCGTGGAGGATCGTCCGATTCCACGACAAGTGACGACACATGGGCCTCGCAGGCTCGCATACCCTGCACTTTGTCCACGAGGGGGTGATCTCGCAACCGTTGGAGGCTTTCGCTTCCGCATCACTTTCTTCTCCCCTCTCTACGATGACGCCTGAGGCGGAGAAAAAGCCTGGTGTTCCTTTGGCGGAGCTGTCACATCCGAAGGATTCCCGGATTCATATATTATGACATCGTTCTGCCTTGGACAGTGACCGCAGTACGGACTTCGTACTATTTCGCCAAAAGTGCTCGCAAAGTATACCCAGTACGGAGTTCGGAGTATAGGTGGTGAGGTAAGGCAGGTAGTAGGTAGTCTAATTGACCAGATTGGGAACGCCTCAGGCGAGCGACTACGGACGGACGGTCAGAGCCGCCGACGGGTGGGGAGGGGAGCAGCCCGGAGAACAGATGAAAGAAGATGATTGAAGATGGAAATGATCCATTATGATCGCATCCACCATTACCAATCAGGAAATGATACCATCTCCGGAGCATGGCAAGGGCCCGATGGTCCGATCCCGTGATTTGTGATTGTGTGGAAGGTTGTTGACCGCCACGGCAATGATCGGCCAGGATCAAGAACCTCCAAAACACGCCTGCTGTCAACAGGCCCGGGGAGGACAGGACGGACCGTAATCGAGGCGAAGAACTGGAACCACACCTAACTTCCTAACTTACCCACCATCCTCGTATTCCAATCGGAACCAACATCCCATCCCCCTCTCTTCTAATTCAAATGACGATGACAATAATAATAATAATCTCTCTTCGCACCCCTTGCACTGCCTGCGATCCACCCTTCCGCCCGCATTTGGGCCGGAGTGTTGAATAGTTGAGACGAGATAGACGCTTAGCGAGCGCAAAGTACGGAATTGAGAGACATCCCCAAATTAAATGGCCCCTCTATCGTGCCGTTCCAGAGGGACATGTCACGGGGCGGTGATTGACCATCAGGCTGAGGAGGATGAGGAGGATTGACTGATCTTGATCTATACGTACCCCTTTTCGTTTACGAAGAGCGCCTAGTTGCGACTGAACTGAACTCCACCAACTAGAGGTCATGCCAATGATGTTGTCTGAATGTCGGGTGTTTGTCGTGTGGTTTGGTGTGGTTTGGTTGGCACTTGTGACTTTACAATTTGACCGAGAAACATTGACTTTGGAAGGAACTGAATGGGGCCGTTTCTCGGCGGCATCCATCCGAAGCGCTGTGCATCTTGGACAGACGTTTCCACGTTTCCAGTTTCCACCGTGTCTGATTGCCTCGTGGTGGGTGGTGCGTCGCTGTGCACAGTCCAGCGCTTCGGCAATCCTTAGGCACCAAGGCGTCTCGGCTGGTGCACGCGCTTGTCTAAGTCGCTCCTCTCCCCGTCTCTTGCTGGCACGCCCGCAAGGTCCAAGAGGCCCAAGAGGCCCAAGAGCCAACCAACAACAGGGTTTGAGGGTTCACGGAGAATTGGGTACTTAGTAGTACCGTTACAGACTCTCCGACGGCACAAAGAACGAACCTGCGCGACCCCCGACTAGAATGCTACTCGACGGCGCGACTAGTCCGGGATCTGTCTGTCGATCGACCTTAAAGCCCATTCTCCACGTGCTGTGGCACTTTTAATGATCCTGCCTAGGATGCCGCATGCGGCCGAAATGAGTGCCGTCGTGGTGGGTAGTAGCCGTCATGCCACATGGTTGTACCCCCTGGGTAGTGTACAGTACTATCACGTATGTAGTATGTACTAGTAGGGTTACAAGGAGGGGGGTGGAGGGGGGTGGAGGGGGAGTAGGGGGCTAGGTTGGCTTGAGCTGGGATGTTCGGATTGGGAGGTAAGCAAGTCATCATCAACAGCAGCGAAAACAACAATATCATCATCACCATGAACTGTCATCACCAACCATGGCATGATGTTGCCCTGCTGCTTTCTGGGTTGGGTGAAATTAAAGGCCAACCTCCTTGTTGCCCTCGTGGGGGTTTAACTTTCCATCCCGGGTCCCTGATTTAGAATGTTTCTCTCATTCCCGCTGTCCTTGAGAGAGCTATCGGTTCCGAGCTGTTCGGAAATTCGAAATCCATCTAATCTCCAAAGCCACTGGACAGCTGCCTCGATACTCTAGTTTTCCTTTCGGTCTGTTTTCTCCACCGCTATCTATCCAACTAGGCGCCAGGATTGAGCGCTCAGGCTGAGCCAAAACCAATAAAACTTCGACGAGCCTATCCGCCACCATAACGAGCTCCCCTCGCCATCTTCGTCTAAGCGCCTGTTATTGCCTGCCTGGCAATCATTCCAAAATTCCCTATACGACCAGTCCTATCAGTGAATCCGGCGCTAATCCCTTTTTTTTTTTTTTTGTTCCCATTTGTGCGGACGCCACGCGTGGGACGCCAACCCCACTCAGGGGAGGGACTGAGGAGCGCCAGCCGCCAAGCACAGGTTAGTGTCAATAGCCGGCATGTGGCCATGTGCCAGATGGGCTGTCTGTCAGCCACTTTGGATTAATTTGATCCAGTGACAATCGATTGTTCAGGATTAACGAAGGCATGACGCAGTCGCTGGCTGATTAGCTAGCTAGTTTACCTAACTTAGTACTAGCCAACTGATTTTTTTGGTGTCTCGACCAAACAAACATGGTCCAAGCCTTGCTGCACCTCCCGGCTTTCCATCCCCGGGGGGCACAGCACTGGATATTCTAGCCAGGCTATCTATAATTAACCCAAACCTAGTGATGTATTTGATGTGGTAATTATGTAACACCAGTGGGTGTTACTCAAGTAAATTAGATCTATCGGAAAAATGCAAGAGGAAAAAAGCTTGGGTGACTAAACCCGGTCGGGAAGAGGCGATGATTGTCTACTAGGTACTATATGTACGGTGATGCAGATGCAGGTTCAAAACTGGCTGGTCGGTCGTTGATCTTCCCCGATCTGGTTTTTGGTTCGGAGTTCAAACAGAGCCGCCCGTTTTGTCGCCTCGTTCGGAGGGAGGAAGGGCAATTTAAGCATGGTCACAGTGGGGGGGAAATGGGAATTAAGGGAGGGAGGGACGGGTATAGGTGGGGGTTTTAGTTCTACTATGTACATGTAGTATGTACTGTAGTATGTACTGTAGTATGTACTGTAGTATGTACTGTAGTATGTACTGTAGTATGTACTGTACTTCTGTGCGCGGGTAAGAGCCCCAGCTATCAGCCAGCTATCAGCCAGCTATCATGGATGCATTGTTGCACAGTACTGTAGATCTGTTTGTACATAGTACTGTACAATGTACAACGCAGTGAGTAGCAAATGGAGGATGGGTCTGTTGTGATACGGATAGTTTATGCGAGTGAAGCTAAGCTGCACAGCTGGGCTGTAGTCATCGGCGGGAGCTCCAAAGGGTTTTACAGTTCTCCTTCGCTCCTCCTTCCCCGGAGGTTCCCCAAACTTGTCAACTATCCCCATTCCCATCCCCATCCCCATCCCCCAGTCTCTGCATTCGTTCCAGCGGCTGTTCTTCATGTAGCTGTCGCTGGCGGACTGGAGATGCTCCAGTATGTATGCATAACTCGCCGGCTCGCAAGTTTGCGCTCAGCTCACACCCTGCTCGCTCGTCCAGTCTACTTGTTCGAATCCAGTACCGCCCCGCCGCCCGACTGATGATGGCCGCCCAAGTCCGGCGGCAGCTTACGACAACTGCACCCCCATCACCATACAAGCGTACAGCAGCAGCACACGATGAAACCCTTTTCCAGTTCACCCGCGGCCGATTCCTTACCGACGAAGCTAATGAACTGGCCAAGAGACACATCCGTTTCAACGTGGATGAACTCGCCCGCTTAGCCGTCCAGGCCGCAGAGGCTGCAAGTAAGGGGCCGCGGCCGTATATCGCCATTGAAAGACTGGCCGACGGGATGCACAGCAAGGCTATACGCTTCACCATGGACAATGGGTTCCAAGCTGTGGGCAAAGTTCCGACTCCGAATGCTGGGCTTCCGCGCTTAACCACTGCCTCGGAAGTCGCGACTATGGACTTCATAGGCCATACCCTCCCTTCTTTGTCGTGGAAGTTCACGAAAGTTGGTAACATCGGATAGATGCGCAGCGTCCTCGGTACGCCAGTTCCCAAAGTTCTCTCGTGGTATTCTTCGGCCGACAATCCGGTGGCGGCGGAGTACATCCTCATGGAGAATGCACGCGGCGTGCCACTGAGTAGCCTGTGGGACAAACTGGGTGTGCGGGTTAAGTTCAAGGTGCTTGAGAAAGTCGCCGCCTACCAGCAGCGCTGGTCCCAGGTTCGCTTTACGCAGTATGGGAGTCTATACTACCGAGGGGACCTCGACCGGTCAAGTTCCAGTCCCGGCCTCCAGTACACGGACAAAGATGGGAATTATGCTGTTGATGAGAGGTTCGCTGTGGGGCCTTCGGTGAGTCGGCAAAATGTCGATGACGGCAGGGCAGACTGATGACTTTGTGCGGGCGCATGCGCGCAATGCGAAAGAAGAGCGGGAGCTCGCTCGCGCTTGGCCGTTCGATATACCCGGATCGCGGTGCGATTATTCTGGGGCTTGAACGCACCAGAACCTTGGGAGTATCTCCATTATGCTATACAGGTGATACTCAGCTTCTCAGGTGGTCGCAGCCCTCGTCTGCGGGGGAGCAATACCCTAGGTTCGAAAGCAGGTCCGCGGCCGTAGAACAGGTCCACAAGCTGATAGAACGGGTATTGCTAATGGCGTTCATATAACATAACCCCCAAGTCCCAAGTGTCAGCAATGTAGCTTCAACTCAACCCGGAGAGACAGACTTTGGGGGACCGATATCGTCTGGCTGGATGGGGTGGATGCTCGGGCAGTAATTCCGGGGAGGGTAGATCGATCTTCCGATTCGTGCAGCTGCTTTCGTGGAGAGGGTTTCGTCTCAGCTTGTGCGACTGAAATCAGGATCGATGGTGTGCGCAGGGCTCAGGAGGCTCTTTTACACGTGGGTGTTTGAGTAGCATGCTCGTCATTGAGATTCTTGCGTCGAAGGGATTCTGCTCATCACAGAAAGATAAAGCTATTTAAGTCGTGGAGTTTGTTAGTGGAAGTATATCTAAAAAGGGATCATAGTGAATGACTCGCTTAGCTAGTACTACTCAGCTACTGCTCACACAAGCCATCTACGCTGACAAGATGTATTGATGGAGACTACAATGCTGTACACACAGACTCCGTAAGGAAGTCGGATGCAATGACCGGATGTATAAACAGTATAGAGCTTTGAGTACATTAGACATAACCTTGTCAACCACCATCTCATCCAAACTCCTTCGATCTCCTACAAAACGTCCGATGACAACTGAACTGAACTCTCAGCATGGTATCTAAATCTATATACACTTGTAAGAATTCTAAATCCAAGGTATCCCCACGCCACATCCTCCAGACAAATATACAGTAAATTACTGCACAGTCCAGGCGTCCTTCACGCTTCACTCCTCAAAACTCACCACCTTCCCCATCCCTTGTGTCCGTGTCCCTTCTCCCCCCGATCCGCCAAGTACTCCCCAGAATCAGAAACAACATCCACAGTCCTCACCACCGAAACCCCCTGCTCCAATTCCCGCTCCAATTCCCGCTCCCGCTCCCGCTCCCCGGAACCCACAACCTCAACACTAGCCGAATAACTCCCACCCCCGACACGGAACCCATCGAAGAACACCGGGGTCTCAATCACCGGCCGCGTCAGATGGATGCTCACCGTACTCTTCGGGCCGTGTTGCGCCGCTGCCCCCTGCCCCCCGGCCCCCGCATTGACGAGAGACAGACACCGCGAACACGCCCGGCTGAAGAGCGGGTAGAGCGGGGGCATGCAGGCGCAGAGGATGGAGGCGCTGGCCTCGGCGCTGGCGAGGAGGGCGGTGGTGCGGGATTTGTCTGGTGGTTGTTGAGCTGGTTAGACCAAGGCAGGGCAGGGCAGGGCAGGGCAGGGTAATGCAACGCACGCGATAAATCCCCCCGGCCTCGCGTCAAGATCTCAATCACCGTGATCAGCTGGACGATGCTGATTACGACCACCCTACCTCCGAAATTCTCAGTATCAGCACTTCCCGAAGGTAGGTAACCGAGTCCACCCTCCCCCAAGAACGCAAACGCAAGGGAAAGGGAAAGGAGAACGGAAGCATACACCAATCCCAACCCGAACAACAGGAACAACCCCGCCTTCACCCTTCGCCGCAGCGTCAGCTTCGGGATCACGACCAGCGGGATGGCCAGCACGACCACGTGCGTCGCGATCTGGATGGCGCCGTTGCTCAGCCACACCGCTTTTTTCGGCAGGCATCGAGGCTGAGGGGTGGTGCCCGACCAGAAGTCGCGCACGGGCAGGCAGAAGAGGATTGCGCTGAGGACCATCCATGTTCCGGCTACGCACATGAGGCCGGCGAGGCTGTAGCTTGCGAGGAGGACGCGGCGGAGTCGGAAGAGCCGGGTGTACAGGGCCAGGGCGGAGAGTTTGCTGGCGAGGAGGGTGAGGTGGTAGAAGGGCAGGGAGAGGTATAGTGCCTTTTTGGTTTTTGTTAGTGATGAGGGACAAGGGTGATGGGGGGAGGGGATGCTGGGGGACGGACTTTGAGTTGGGTTTGAAGGGCGGAGGCAGGGACGGTTTCGCTGGGGTGGCCGAGGCCGTGTTGGATCTCTTGGGGGATATTAGCTTGGGGTTGGGGATGTTGATTGTGAGGTTGAGGTTCTTGGGTTGACGGTTGACGGTTGACGGTTGACAGGGGGAGGTGAGGGACTTGCCTACGACTCTGCAGGAGAAGAGGACGAGGTTGGCGGCCTGTAGTAGCAGTCAGTGATTGTTCCCCTGAAGGAAGTATACAGCACTTGAGCTTCATTCCATACTTATACTTACCAAAGCTACCACAATCAGCAGATCATCCCACCCCGCACTCCGCAGACGCTGCCGAGTCCACAAGCGCAGAACCACCGCGATGGTCGCTAGCCCGGTGAACGAGACTAGAAAGGCCAGCACTTGCATGGTGCATACTTGGTCAAGAGAGCGGAGTGTGTTGCGTGTCCGGCAGTCTGTCTCTATATCAATCGAACCCTCGTATCCTCGAATTTGATGTGATATGAAGCTGAAAGAGTCTAGACCACAAAGTCAGACCGAGTAGACCCGAGCCCTCCCCGACGCCATCGTCAACGGTTCACAACGGTTCGATCGATATTCATACTTTGGGTCGGGGATGCGGGAGCATCTCTGCGTTCCATGGGTTGACCACAGCTCGCATCCCGCACTCCAATGAGATGCTACACAAGTGCAATGTGAACGGTTGTCAGATGCAAGCTAGACTCATTCGAGCAATCTGCCAGAAAAATGGAAAAAGTCATGATTTCATAAGACACTCCAGGCTGCCCCCCCCCCCCCCCCCCCCCCCCGGTGCATGTTTCCGGAAGGGTGGCGAAGACAATGCCATAGAACTGTACGGTACGTTGTTCAACCAACCCTTGACATTTATGCTATGCAGAGATTGTCAGCCATGACCTTGGTTGTGTGTGGTTGTTTTTCGGGCGGATAGGCTCGGAGAAGACCGATGCCCCGGGAACATTCGGCCGAATACATACTACGATCTGGCTGGCATAAGTCCTACTCGTGTATTTCAATCAGGTACACATATCACGGCTGCTCACGCTCCCGCAAGCAATTCAATTTCCGCGTGGTGAGGCCAGACCAATCACTTCAGCTCGTCGTGCACCTGCACCCGCCATGACCCCACGGCCGGCGTAGCATACTGGCCCCGGACGCTCGTCGCGCTACACGTCGCCGGGGCCGGCTCTGCCGCGGACGCGCCCCACGACGGAGGCACGGCACCGCTGCGTCTCGCCGTCGCCGTCAGGAACGCGGCAAACGACCACGTCAGATCGACCGCCGAGACCGGCTGCCCCGTGGTGCGGTCGAACTGCTCCGCCAACCCGCCATCCGCCGGGGTATACTGCTGGACCACCGCGACAAAGCCGTCTGCATACCGCCTCACGGCATCGCAGATGGCCGCGTATTCATCCGAGGCGCGTGGGTAGGACCCCGGGACTATGTCGCGGATGAGATCCGCGAAGAAAGGCGCAGACACTGCCGTCACCTCGATGACGCCTTGTCGGTCCCACTGGTACAAGGCATCGTACAGTTGCTCGGCCGCGGCAAGGGTCGTGAGGTACCTAGTTCCTCATTAATGATAAGACGGGGAAAGACTCAGCACGACACACACACACACACCATGGATGGCCCCCCTGATAGATATCCTCAGCGTAGCGCCCCACTGCCGCCGCCGTGCCAGCGCCACGGCCCTGGTTCACCTTGTAAAGCGACCGGAACGAGTCCACCACATGCTTATGATTCGACAGCGCGCGGGCGGAGCACGGCTGGAAGGTACCGCCGCCACTTTCAGCACCACATGAAGCCTCCGGATCGAAGGTGTGGACGGCAGCAAGGATCGAATTCGCATCGAGCCCCGAGCGCCCGCTCGTGGGGATATTGGAAATGACCGCCGCCGCCGCGGCGCCGTCCCAATACTGCTGGAGATGGCACAGGATCTGCGGCGCGACCGCGGCGCAGCCGGCGCACGGCTCGCCCACCGCCTCGGCGAACGCCTGGCCCTCGACGAGCGCCTTGTGCTGGACGGCGGTGGTGAAGAACGAGGACCCCCGGACCTCCTCCCAGAGGTCGAAGGTGGTCTCGTTCCAGTACTGGGCCACGTAGGCCAGGTCGTTGCGGACGATGGGCCAGACGTTGGCTCGCGCGAGGGCGGTCTGGCCGTGGGCGACGAGGTGGTTCCCGTAGGCGATGAGGGCGGAGGCGCGCAGCGGGGGCCCGTCGCGCTGCGGCCGCCCCCACGCTTCCGTGAACTCGGTGATGTTCACGTGGAATTTGGGCTCGCCCAGGCCGGCGCCGTCGGCCAGGGAGCCGGACGGGTTGGAGATGGTTTGCTGGGTGGCTTGCGAGGTGACGAATTGTTGGAGGATGCGCTCGATGGAGGTCTTGTCTTCGTCGTCGGTCAGGTCGGTCAGACGGCCGGTGATGGCGGGGATGGTCAGCCCCGCATCTCGGGTCCAGGTGTAGAAATCTGCCACGATTCGTTACGTTAGTTAGCTTGTTCGTAGGAACTAGGATGAGGCTTACAGTCGGGGTCTGATTTGGAGGGCGAGGCGACCACAATGCCCGGATAGGCGCCCTGGGCCAGTGCTCCATCCGCTCCGATGTTATTGAGGATTCCCTGCCAGGCGATTGGGGTTTCTTGTTCGATGAATTCAGCGAGGGAAATCGCATCGAACGTTTCGGTATTTGAAGTCGCAAGGGCTGTGTCGAGGATGGCTTTCAGTAGAAGTAAATGCTTGGACCACATGTTGGATGATAATGCTCTCCTTGAACTGGGTGTGAGCGAAGTTGGAAAGTTGCGGGGAGTGGACGGGGACAAGGCGACTTTTTGTGGTTGTCTCTCCCTCTTCGCCCCCCCCCCCCGCATAATGCAGGGCTGATCGGCGGTTACACTGCATGCAGCGCATTATGGTCTTTGTCCTACCCACGAAGCAGCAAGCATAATTCAGATCCAGGATATTTGGTTATACTCATGTGGTATCATTTCGGGCGCAGGGGACACTCGACAAGATAACCAGTCTACAGTCTACATTATAAGCACACATGACACAATCGTGAAAATTGGAAATCGTGATTCATAACCCTGGTACTACCTAATCAATGCTATGTATGAAGAATTGAAGCTGCAGCGCATCAATCCACCAGTGGACGTGACACCGCAGGTAATTTGCACCCTACCACATCCCTGATGAGACGAGAACAGAGGGCTAGACTGCCAGATCTGCTCAAACAGAAGCGCCTTGGGTCTCCTCCGCCTCCTGCTCCTCCTGCAGTATCCGAGCCTCGACCGCCCGTCGAAGGTCCCGATCGGCCTCGCTGGAATTGTCCTTGAAGATGTGGTCCATCTGCTCGAGGGTGCGTCCTTTCGTCTCGGGCACGAAGAAAAAGGTCCACAGGAAGGTGAGGACACAGAAGACGGCGAAGAAGACGTAGGCACCGTAGCCGGTGTCTTGGATCAGGGGTGGAGTGATCAGGCCCTGTCGGGATACGTTAGTGGAAGTACAGCACGAATCGGGCTGCTTCACTTACGATAATGAAGTTATTGAGCCAGTTGGAGCAGGTGGAGAGGGCCACTCCCTTGGCGCGGAGCGAAGAGGGGAAGATTTCTGTGGGTTGTTGTTAGTATCCTTGTTCTTGTGCGTGTCAAGTCATGGGGGTTTCTGCTTACCGGACGGCATAGCCCAGCCAACAGGACCAATTGATCCCCCAAAGGCAATCATGTACACGAAAAGAAGAGCTACACTGGCCCAGCCGGGGCCCCGGTGAGCAGGCCAGTTGTCCGAGTAAAGGCCGACCAGAACGGAGATGATGATGTGGCAGAGAGCCATGATGGCGGCGCCCCAGAGAAGCAACGGGCGACGGCCGATGCTGTCCATCGTCCAGATTGTCGTGGCCACACCGACCAACTGCAGGACGTTGAGGATTCCGGACATGAGAAGTTGCATGTCGTAGTCGAGACCCATGGTTTCGAACAGGGTCGGAGAGTAGTAGATGAGGGCATTGATTCCAACGAACTATCATCATGTTAGCCCTGGAAATTGAAATAGTAGGCATAGGGATGGATACAGGAGATCGAAGCATACCTGCTGGAAGAACATGAGCATGACACCCACATGGGTTCGCCGCCAACACCCGCTCTTGAAACAGTCGGCCCAGCCGGCCATCTCCAACAGCAGCGAGCTTTTGAGTCCGCCACCCTGGAGATTGGGATGCTTCTGCGCGTTGATCTCCTGGTGAAAGCGTACTTCGGCCTTGATATCCATAAACTCCTGGCGCACACGCTTGTCCGTCGCAGGCAGTTGCCGCAGTCGCGACAGACTCTGTAGGGCTTCCTCCTCTCTTCCCTTGGAGGCCAGCCACCGCGGCGAGAAAGGCAAAACAATCACACCAGCCACCAAGATAATAGCAGGGGCCATCTGAAGCAGGAACGGCAGGCGCCAGGCCCATTCGCCGGCCATGTATCGCGTGCCATACGTGATCCAGTACGCGATGACAATCCCCAGCACAATGAAGAACTCCTCCAGCACTAAGAGGGTACCGCGACACTCGGGAGGGCCTATGCGTAGCAACAAACATTAGCATCGAGAAGGCCAGTCCTCCTCCAATAACGGATACATACTAATCTCCGAGATGTACAATGGGGCCACCATGGACAACATGCCGATCCCCAGACCACCAATGAACCGGGCAACTGTTAGCATGGCATAGTCCATCGCCGCCGTCTGCAGGATAGAGCCGATCAAGAAGATGATCACTGCCACAATGATGGAGTAGCGTCGCGAAATCTTATCCGCAATCCAACCCTGGTTCAATGCGCCAATGAGGGCTCCCAACTCAATCATTGCGGTCATGAGCCCTTTCCAGAACCCGGAGCCGGAGTGTCCCTCGGCTACTTCGGGGAAGCGCTTCAGGAATTGCTCCATGACTAGGATCACAGAAACCACACCCTGGTCATACCCGAAGAGCAGACCTCCCAGGGTTGAGCATCCGGCACACAGGAGCACAAAGGGATTGGCGATGAGACCCCGGATCCCGGGGGGGCCGTAGGGCTCCCGGCCGTCGACGATATCTTCGGCATGGTGGGTGACCCCTTGGATGGAGGACCGACCATCTGCAATGAGGTCTTTTGTGGGCGTATCGGATTTGGTAGCCATTGCCACAGATGTGAAGGATAAACAAAGGGGAAAGAAGGAGCAGAGAAGTGCTTGGGGAGTGATCCCGAGTGGGACGGAGAGAGGAAAAGCAAGGAGATCTGATGCAGATGATCGATGTTACGAGAGAGGTCTACAGTCTACATGTCTGCAGAGAGAGGTTACAGTGTTACTTATAGTCATACAGAATCCGGGGGCAGTGAATCTCGTTGAAGCTTGGAACCAGTCGGAGGCAGCCAAAAGCCTTGGGTAACGGCGGGCGGACCGGTACGACCTGATTCGCCCAGGCCCAGATTGTTGGCCCCGGATGGTTCCAGCGCCATGAGGCAGAAGAGAGGAGAAGAAAATAACCCTAAATGCGGTGATCTGCAAGGTGGATTGTCGAATAGAAGAGGGGGGGGATGCAGGTGGGCCGGGGATAGAGCATCTCTCCCTTCGAAGCCAAGCGGCCAAGCGGCGAATCCCATCGAAGAGAGCGGACTGGGAATGGAACAAGATCGAATTGCCAGGTTGGTGTCTTATCAGATATCAGACTCTTTGTCTCAACAACAGAACAGAAAAGAATCTGAGAATTGAATCAGACCACCCGCTAGCACCTGTAGTCAAGATTGTGCGATCTTCCTTGATTGTGTGTGCTTGTCATCGCAATGCAGCACGTGCCGTCGTCATTGTAACAGCCGAATCCGGACATGCAAACGGAATCAGACTTGGCTTCAGTCCAGGTCGGGGAAGTTCCGTGGGGGTTGTACGAGCAAACAGAGTTGGTGTTTAGACCCCCCTTCCCTTCTCAGACTGCAGGCTGATCAGTCTGATTCCCCCGACCTGGTCGGTATCTATGGGTCACGGGTAGGGAGGGTGACCGTGTCATCACTTCTTCAGCCGTGGAGATGACAGGTGCATCTTTCAACGCACGAGAAAGAAAGTAAAAATGATGACTGCATCTTCCAATCACGCGCTGGCTAGAGTTGCCCCAATCGGGGGGGTTGCGAATGACCGGGGATATTGGGGGGGATGAGATAGTCGGCAACGGAAATGGGTAGAGACGGAGAGCTGACGATAGCCGGAGGGGGTTGAGGGAGAGAGACATTTTGGGATATGCTGTGCTGTAAGTGCCTGCCTGCCTGCCTGCCTGCCTGACAAACCATTCGATCCCGTGATGATGAGGGTGACTTTGAGCGGTCATGGTGTTGTTGGTGTTTTGGTGCGGTCGTTGGGCTGCTGCTGCTGCTGCTGCTTCCTCATCTCTGCTGCCCACCGCCAGAGCGGGCAGCTGCTCTCTCTCTCTCTCTCTCTCTCTCTCTCCCCCTCTTTTCCTTACCTTTCCTCTTTCTCCATCATCTCTTCATGAAAGTATTCTTTACTTCCCAAGCTCCCTCTATCCACCTTCGTCTACTATTTCCACTTTTACCCATCGATCCCCCACGGGGTAAACTGT
This sequence comes from Aspergillus brunneoviolaceus CBS 621.78, assembly GCF_003184695.1. NCBI lineage: Eukaryota > Fungi > Ascomycota > Eurotiomycetes > Eurotiales > Aspergillaceae > Aspergillus > Aspergillus brunneoviolaceus. The sequence goes on along the minus strand of NW_020290795.1, from coordinate 93,057 downwards.
GGCTAACTCAGTTCCTGGCCTACCAAAGTCACCAGCAGTGAGATTCCCCACCATCGGCTCAAGTCAAACGCCGACCGGCCAAACCTGATCGGTCGATCCTCCCCCGCAACCCAAACATTCCGCGACTCTCCCCTGCGCCGACTTTCCCTCCATCTTCCTCAACCCTCCTCCAACTCGGTATCTTGCACAGAAGACTGGGCCTTTGTACTCGCCTGATCTCTGGCTAGCTGCAGAGCCATCTTGTCTCTCAACGCATTTCAGCGGCCTCATACCGACTATCAACCGGCTTGAAAGACACGGGGGAAAATAAGCACAGAAAAAGAAATCCACCACCGCTACAACGGATTCCACTTTCCGGCTGCGACGTCATTCCTCTTTCTCCCCCCAGCTTCACCCAACCTACCTTGCAATCTCCCCCGCATTCAGCCGGCCAATCGAGCTGAAGCAGATTGCCATTATGGCTTCGTTCATGGAGGACCTCTGGTCCAGCATTTTCACTCCGGGACCCACCCCCACGCTCCTTGTTGCAACCAACGTCACCTTTGCAGCTCTGCAGGCTTTGCTCCTGTCTCTCCTCCTGGCTACCTACAGCATCCACTTTCTGGTTCTATCCTTTCTGTCCGGCGCTCTCTGGTGGTCCATCAACTGGTTTGCGCGGGAAGTAAGGCAGTTCCAAGCAGAGCAGGCCGAGAAACAGAAGCAAGCGGATGAGGAACAGGACGAGAGCTCCGAGGACAAGCCCGACAGCAGCATCCACAAGTCTCCTGGCGCTGTTGACGCCACCGATAGTGATACAGAGACTGAACAAATCGCAGGGCGCAAGGAAACGGCACCAGCGCCCACTTCCGCTCCGCGTTCCACCACTGCCTCGGCCACCCTCCAGCTCCCCGAGGCGCAAGGCGAAATTCGGAAGCGTCTCAGCGTCAGCGGCGAGAGCTCGGGCTACCAGAGTACCGATAGCGAATGGGAGAAGGTGGACGACAACCAGGCGGCCTAGATCCGCAACAGGCTTGCGATCTCGCAGGTGCAGCTACATTTTGGGGCCCAGATCCGGCTCGAATTGCTTTTTGGTTACACCTCCCTACACAATGCCTCGGAACAGACTCCAATACATCTGTTGCGTGGGCGGGTCAGATACATATGTTCAATATTTGAGTGGCCTTGTCTTTTTCTCGCACCGACGAGATACCCGTTAGAGAACATGCCTTGCCGGTGGACTGATGATTTGCCAATGTATCATCATGTTAGACTTATTCCGTGCATTAGAACAGCCCATGGACCATAGTAGTGGTCTCTCATCACACTAGCATTCAACACATTGGCGGGAGAGTGATAAGCCCCCAGTAGTACAAATATCGGAGAAGCTCTTAGCCAGAGTAAAGCGGCTGCAGGCCGTGTTTCCATACTGCACAGCAAATACGAGATCCCCGCTTGACGATATTCTAGGAGTACTATGGTCCGAGAGTAGGGATTAGCTAGAGGCATGATTATCTTGTGTGGCTCGATAGTGCTTTTCATCTGGCGATCTGACACGGCGACTGCGCTCGATACCTCGCAATCCGGGTTCTATATTTTTCTTCCAAGTTCAAGTAACATGAAAGCAAAAGCCCCCATTGATACCTTTGCAACACAATATAGGCTCAAGCTGTAATGCCGTAGAGTTCCGTACGCGGTGGCAACTAACGTTGGCATTTCTTTTGCTGAATCATGCACTTCTAATGAACTTAGTTCTGTGCTCTGGCTGTGCCTCAGCTAGCAGCTATAATTTATTCTGTCTTGCTTGGAGATTTCCTCATTGGGAAATTCCTTATCGATAAGCCAGCTGAGTCAGCCGACCATCAAACAATCAACACCGTCAATTCCAGCAATCTGCACTCCTTCGATCACTGCAACATCCACGACAACGGGTTCCCTATACTACAATGCCGCCTCAATGAAGGCGCGCAGCGACCACAACTCACATTCAGCTCTACTATGATCTCCCTTGACTGATCCCTCACCATCCGGGCTCGAGTCACACCACCATGCCACCAACAACAGCACCACCCACCACCAGTCGGCGCAAACGCGTCTTCTCCTCCGTCCTTCCCCCAGCCTCGCTCGACGACTTCCCTCTGGCCGCGAAGTGTCACACACTCGGACCGAACCCTCCTCTATTCTCTCGCTCCTCCCACCGCTCGCACCACCACCCCGAACCCGATTCCCAGCGCCCCGAGAACCCTACCTTCCGCACCTCCACCACCTCCCAGCAAACCGAGATCGCAACCTCCGACGATGACGACAACGACGAGCTTTGGCCCGAGCAGGCGACCTGGGACCTCGCCTGGCGCGTCGCGACGAAGTTCCTCGCGGTCCCCGACCAAGGCTTCGCGACACTCCTCCGATGCGAACAGATGGACCAGTCCCACTTCATGCGGCTGTGGAACCGCCACCGCACGGCGGACCAGGAGACCCTGGAAGCGTTCGCGTGCTTACTCGAGCCGTTTCTCGGGCACAGGAGGGTGCGACACAACAGGGACGCGCTGCAGAAGAGTATCCTGGATTGGTACGGGTTTGAGATCCGAAGGCACTTTTTAAGGAACGTGAGAAGTGGGTTGGTTGAGGTTAGTGTGTTGGGTCGGCGGGAACCAGGGTCAGGGTAGATGTGCGTTTTTTGCTGACTCTTTTACTGGTGCAGATGCTCAAAGGACCGGAGAAGGAGGGTCTCTTGCAGAGGATCGTGGTGTGTCTGCAAGTCATTCGGGGGATCTACTTCGAGCCGCTGGCGGAGATCCTGACCGCGCTGTATCGGGGTGAGCAGGAGGGTGTGTATGGGAAACTGTGTCGGTCGTTTCACATGATGGTGGCCTATGCACTGCCGTGGACGCAGGCGTCTGCGTTGCTGAGTCGCGAAGTCATGAAGGAGGCGCTGGTCATTCTGGGGATCGATGCCCTGCGGGAGAGGACTGCTGCGGACGGGCTTGACGATGTGGATGACATGGATATGGATCGGCAGTGCTCCGTGTCCTACCAGGACTGGCGCGATGAGCCCTCGCCCTCCGCCAGGATGCAGATGTTGACGGAACAAGACTCTCAGGTCGGGGCTGCGCGAGAGCGGCTGCTGCTGCTCTTCAATGGGCTGCAGCTCGTGGGAATGGGTGGCGACAAGGCACAGAAGGTTTTCGCGAGCGTCATGGATGCTTTGATGACTGAGTTTGTTCGAACAGCGTATACGGGCCAGTGGGAGGGCCCGTCGTTGGCTTCGCAGCACCTGCGACAGTGGATTGAGAACGTCTTTGCGCAGCTCGTTGTCCAGGTCCTGTCAATCATCAATGTGCCTGAATCTGGCGAAAAGGAGGTCGACAGTCTTGACGTGACGCTGGGTGATGTGGAGAAGTGGCAAGAGATTGGCATTGCCCGTCTAGGAGCGTTACGGACGAGCGAGCTCTTTGATGTGATCGTGGAGTGGCCTGCAAGCAGCGGTGCGATCGAGGATCTCCGGCACTTTACAACCTATCCAGCCGCGCGATATCATCTGACACAGTCCTTCATTGCAGCCTTGAATCTCAGACTGCTGCATCCGGGAGCATCCACTATCGAGATTCTCCAGGTCTACATTTCTATCATCCGCGCCTTTAATCTACTTGACCCCAAGGGCGTTCTTCTCGATCGGATTGCCCGCCCCATCCGTCGATACCTCCGTGACCGAGACGATACCATCAAAGTTATTGTTGGCGGGTTACTGGCCGATCCTGCCGATGCGGACGGCCAGACGGCATCCCTCCACCACCCTGACACGCTGGTTGAACTATCCGCCGAGCTCACCAAGGCGCACCAGAACTCCCTCCGAGCCGACAGCGGCGAACTCGACTGGGATGACATGAACTGGATGCCGGACCCGGTGGACGCCGCGCCGGACTACCGGAAATCCAAGACGTCCGACGTGATCGGCAGTCTGATCAGCCTCTTCGACTCGAAGGAGATGTTCGTCAAAGAGATGCAGAACATGCTCGGCGAGCGCCTCCTCCAGAAGCGTGCCGACTTCGATCAGGAGATGTCTGTGCTGGAACTACTCAAGGTCCGCTTTGGTGACAACGCGCTGCAGGCGTGCGAGGTCATGCTCCGCGATATCTTCGACTCGCGCCGCGTGGACGGCGTCATTCGCAATGACCAGGGCTTAGCGAAGAGCCCGCAGCAACCCGAGAACCCCGACCTCCACGCCAAGATCCTGTCGCATTTCTTCTGGCCCGACCTCCCCGGGCCGGAGTTCCGCGTTCCAGAGCCCATCGCCTCCCTCCAGCAGCGCTACGCGCAGGGCTTCGGCTCCCTCAAACAATCCCGCAAGCTCACCTGGCTCAACGGCCTCGGCCAAGTCACCGTGGAACTCGACCTGGAGGACCGCGTCTTCGTCGACGACGTCACCACATGGCAAGCCACGGTCATCTATGCGTTCAACTCATCCTCCGCGGGAACCACGACCAAAACCATCACCGACCTCGCCCACCAACTCCAAATGCCCGCCACCCTCGTCCGCTCCGCCTGCCTCTTCTGGGTGAGCAAACGCATCCTCCACGAACACCCGCGCGACACCTTCCGCGTGCTGGAAGTCCTGCCCTCCTCCTCTGGTGAGCATGACGGCGGCCCACCAGCCGCTCAATCCACCGCGACCTCCCCCAAGACCAACACCGCTCCGACGACGCCGACCACGCACCACCCCCGCCGCCCATCCAACTTGAGCACATCCCCGGTCTTCGAGGACGCGGCCGAGGCGGCAGCGGCAGCGGCAGCGGCCGCCGCCAAGGAATCGGCCGAAGCAGCCGCGATGGAGAAGATGAACCTGTACTGGCAGTTCATCGTGGGGATGCTGACGAACCAGGGCGCCATGCCGCTGCAGCGGATCGTGATGATGCTGAAGATCGCGGTCCCCGGGGGGTTCCCGTTCAGCAACGAGGAGCTTCGGGAGTTTCTGGCGGGGATGGTAGCCAAGGGCAACTTGGAGATTGTGAGTGGGGGGAATTATAAGATCAAGGCGCAGTAGGTGGGCAAGCCATGGCTATGTTCTATCCGTTTGTCTGGAGAACTAGCAGTTTCCCTTTCCCGGCCAGCATCAGCATGAAGAGGAGGCGAGAGGAATGCACATGTACGAATTATGACTACAACCTAATACACACACACACACACACACACACACACACACAATGACCAAACCCCATATCCATATTACCTTAGACAAACAAAAACAAATGGTATTTCATTCCCAACAAACAGAGAAACCAGGGCTAAATCTTACAACCAAATCAACCACGAACGAATCTACTCCGCATCCAAAGGCGCCACGGGCGGCTGATCATCGACCTGAATGCCCCCGCGCTTCTTCTCATTACTATCCCAGAACGGCAGCCGCCACCCGCCCTCACTCTCCGGCGTCGCCAACCACAACCGCATCAGATGCCGCCGCGGCGTGGGCGGCGCGTGGTCCACGTACGCCGTGCGCGCATGCAGCACGTGCGAATTCGCCAGGAACTGGATGTCGCCCACCTCGAGGATCATGTGCAACGCCAGCCGGTTGCAGGTGGCCTCCAGCACCTCGAGGGCCTCGGTCTGGGCCGCGCTGAGCGGGGGGATCAGCCCCGTGGACGAGAAGCGCGTCAGCGAGCGGACGTAGTACGGGTCCCATCTTTTCTGGCTGTTAGCTTGGCCGTTGACTTAGAGGTTAAGGGGTTGGGGGATGAGGATGTGTTGGGGATAGGGTAGGGTAAAGGTAAGGTAGGGCAAGGTCAGACGAACTTGGTATACACCCTCGGCTCGGCAGCAGCAGCACCACCACCACCCCCCTCCCGCTCCAGATACACCACACTGGTGCGGATCCACTCCTCCTCGCCCTTGCTGGTCTCGCCCTTCCGGTCGAAGTACCAGATCGGCTCCGTCAGCGTCTTCAGCACGTCCGGCCGCTCCGTGGCCAGCGTGTTGTACACGTGGTGCGAGGAGACGAGGTCGGATTCGCCGCCCTCACGCGCGCGGTGGATGCACAGCAGCCCCACGATGTCCGAGTCGTCGGCGTGGAAGAATTGTCTGTACCGTTTTGGGTTCGCACGGGTTAGTCTTTTTCTTTTTCTTTTTTTTTTTTTTTTTTGTCGTCGTAGGGCGGGCTGGGGTGGGGATTTCAGATGAAAGGGAAGGGAAAGGGAAAGGCAGGCAAGGGCTCACCGCGCATTCGTGCGATAGATCCGCACCGAGTCGATCTGCGTGGGATCCTCGCCGAGGTCCTTGACATGCCCCAGGACGTGGCCGCGGCTGTTCTGCGAGACAAAATACCCCAGGTACGTGCCTAGGCCCATGTACGCGACCGCCGATTTGTGGTTGCCCCAGGCGTGCACGGGGAGGCCTTTGAAGAGGATGAAGCCTTTGCCGTTGAGCAGGTCTTCGCGGAGGGTGTGTAGCCGGGTGCTGAGGGTGGGGAGGGGGAAGTTGGTCTTTTTTTCTACTGGATTAGTTTTTGTTCTTGAGAGGTGGTGGTGGTGGTGGTGGTGGTAGGCTGCGCACCTTGCTGATTCCCGTCAACGGGATCTTATTCGCCAGGAAGGCATCCGCCGCCGTCGAGAGCTCCTCGACCTCTTCCGCAGTAAATCGATGGGTCCATTTCTCCGGGTGCTCGCGGTAGTCCTCGGGCTTCCAGACGGTCGGGCCGGTGATTTCCTGGGGGAAGCGGTCGAAGGGGTGGATGTGTTCGTAGAGCGGGGGGTGTTGGCCGGTGGTTTTGAGGCCATCCGGGAAGATGTCGAGGGGGATCGTGGTCGGTGGCTGTTGGGTGAGAGCCATTGTGAGGGACTGCTAGTGGTCTTGTGTCCGTGGACAGTGAGTGACTATAGAGGTCTGGTGGGATTTTTATGCTGCAGTAGAGGATCAGAAACGCCGCTTGGATGAGCGAGGGGGCAGGGTTATATACTTGCCGTGCAACCCCGCTACCTACTCCCTCTACCCCTCGGCGCATCGGCGCATCGGTCCAGCCATGGTTCCAGAATTTCGTTCCTGCACGCGATGATCATTGACTCTTCCCCTGCACTTGCAAAGAGTGGAGAGGATGGCGTGCCTGGATGCACAATGCCCGGGTGAGCCAGTTATGCTGCTGTTGGCGGGCGATCACGAAAGCCGTGGTCCGATGGCGCAATCTCCCGTGCTGATGGGGGGTTGTTCCTTTGCGAGGGTCCAGCGTTTGAGACCATAGCATTATCGCGTCTCGGGCGAGAAATGCATCGGCCGGACTATCAGCAGGGGTGTATTTGCTGCAATGATGATTCTAGAAGTGTTGTTCGATGGAAGGGGGGATAGATTCAGGATTGCCTATTTAGGAAGGTCATAGTCGTTGTCCGGTGAGGGGTCACGTGCACTTCCACTACACTTCCAACCAACCCATCGAGATGAACTGTATGTAAAGAGCTGAATCGCATATTGATTTTGATGCGTTGTTATCACGTCTATCTAGCACCGGTGTTCCAATTCAGTCGTGTCTTGAATACGTGAAATCAATCATCCGCCCATAATTCGTGCCGCCAAAACACGACCTAACAGCCCTTGTTCAGGTACTAAGCACTCCGGGAAAGCCAGGCTTCTGTCTTCAACCTCTCTTGCCGAACCGTCTTTGTCAGCCTTTCGGGTCGGGGTGATTTCCTGCATCGCGGGTAAGAAGAGCAAAAGCAAATTAATATTTCGAAGCCAGGCCTTCAGGATGCGGCATCGCTTTATCCCACCCCATGATGTATTGAGTTCAGGCAGACAAAGGCGACGGGCTGCCCGTGGTCGTTGATCGCGAGGAACACAATGATCGTGATAAAGAGGGAGCTTCTTCATTGTTAATATTTGCGATGGATGTCCTCTGGTCTGGCCAGGCAGTAGTGGCCACACATGACATTTCCACCCGAGACTGCTATAGGGCAGCTGTAGGGGTTAGCATATGCTACGGATATGCGCTTGATAGACTTACACACGGCCTGATACAGAACTGACAAGGACACCTTCATTAGGCGGAGCTAGGTATATCGTCGGCATTTGCAGCGCATATGTGCTGGCTATACACATACCGCTGTTATCCTCCGCAGAGACACGAGGCGCGCGTGGAGTGAGGCTGTCATTCCGAGTTGTTGTTTGGGATCGACCCTGCATATGCTTAGCAAGGAACTGGATAGGCAGGGTATATACCAACCATGGAAGTACCCAAACCCGGGATGTGGGTTGATTGCATTCAGAACCTCAGGATTGTTAACATCATCCTCTGTCCAAAGATGGGCAGTAGCAGACATCTTGGTGTATGCGTGGTGTATGGAAGGTATGGACAGGATAATCAAAAGGGATCTAAAGGAACATCAGGTTAGCAAAAGTTGGGCATGTACTAAGAGAATGACGATGTTAACGGAAAGAATTATTGTATATGCAAGACACATGTAGGGGAACAGTGATAGAGGAGACAGAAAAACATAGGGCTGGCATGCGCAAAAGAAGAAGGATAGAGAGAGGAAAACATGGTTCTTGGGTAGAGGGCGTGGCATATGCGATGGAGATTAATTGCATAAACCGATGGTGGAAGAATTTAACATCAACACGTATAATCTACCATATGGTTATGCTTGAGTAGATTGTTCAGATGGGCATGGCCTACCAAAATACTGTCCTTCGGTAGCTCATTGCTTTTGGTGTCTCTTTGTGCAAGCCGCTGTCGATGATACCAAGTCAGTCGACAACAGATGTTGGGAGAAGAAGCACTTCCTTTCGAGTCGGTTTCGGACGACCAAATATTGTACGAACCACTGGGAGAATTGTCTGTTCAATCTTGTCAATCACACGGAGAAGACTTTCCCCCAATGTATTAGCCAAGATAGCCTATATCCGCCTGTCAACGGGCTGCCGTTTGTCACATTGTCTTTTGGGGTCTGGCGTGCTAGAGTCCAGGTATATCCAAAAATACCCTCAAGTCGATATCTGAACGTGTCTACCAAGCTTCGATAATATTCGCTCCTAGATCAAGCACTTGATAGAAATACTTCTCATTTGATTCATTGGAAGACGTGTGGAAACACATCGGGGTCCAGTAGATCCCTATTTACCCCATCTTCCTCCTCAATGTCTTCCCAATCATTGTTCTGCAGGGTTTAAGATAAGCGCACCATTTCATGATCTTTGCTCATTTGTCTCGCGTCAGAATAGCATAGTTGAGGTCTATTCGCTTCACATGAGCTTCTCCGTATCGGAGAGACGGATATTCTCCCATGCCCGTGTCGACGATAAACCGGAAAAAAGAAGTTTTCATGCGCGTGAAAAGATGAAAGTTTCGCCGGCAGGAACACGGGATGGTCGTAGATTTCCTTGCCTATCGAAATCAGCGGGGTGGTAGAGGTTTCTGTCTGTTGTTGATAATTCGTGAATAGCTAGAAGAACCCAAGCGTCACTGATGTATCTCAGCACATATTGTTCTTCTGCCTTGATTTCGATCCGCTCGAGCACGCAATGCTGTAGTGTCAATACACCTTCTGTGAGTGCACAGTGTGTGCTGGGACCCCCACCCTCAGCGGGCTGGTTTCCCTATCATAGAGGATCTTCCAAGCCACCAAGAAGTTGTTTCGCACAGCCCCTGGAGGATCTTGATCATGAACACAAGACCACAACGATAAGAATCCCTGTAGTTGTAAGCTCGGATGACATGCTACCACTGTCAGACTTATGCGTCTTCTATACGGACGTATAACATCATGAATGATCCCTGTTCGAGGTCGCTGATGTATGTGCAGCCGGTAATATTGTAGAAAGGGTGCGTGCCGTTCAGAATAAATACACAGCATCAGACTATATATTATTAATGAGGGTGCGTGCCGCCTTGCCGGGGATTCCCGGACCGTATAGATCATAGAGTTGTTGGCTCGGACTTTGAGGTGATTATGCAGCGGTATTTTGATGACAGCGTGGCCCAGGAAAAACACATTATTAAGGAACTGATACTGTGGCGTTGAGCGCCTAGGATTCAGATTCGGTTCGTGCATACAGCTTCCGTACCGCAATGCATATACCGCCCCTTATATTGGGGCGAAAGAGCATACTGTCAAGTCTGAAGACGAACGTTCACTTGAACAGAACGCAGTTTGCTCTAATCCGGCCTTCGGTATCAAAGTCGCCAGCAAGGGTAAGTTAGGGCTCGGTAATGTGCAGTCAAAAGCTCAACAGCCAAATACACCAGTCATGAGACTTCGTTCTCAAGTTGGCCAGTCGATCCTAGACGGTTTGTTCCAAGTGGTGCCTCTTCGAGACCCTCCGAGTAGAAGGCATAAGTCAGATAGCTGTGAATTTGTCGATCTTGCGGTCTGTGAGCTGTACAGCTGGCAGTGCATGCTGACGTGCTGCATATTGAGAAAGGGCAGACGGCAGACTGGGTATTGCCACAGATCATGTACAGCAAAATACAACAATGAGTTGACATGAAGCATATGTGAGCTTCACTTAAACATCCGCGGTGTCAAAGTCCGCGGGTGATCCGTTCGAATCTTTGACTTCAAGGTAATTGGTATCGTGATTAAAAAGGCGTGCAAAAGGCGCAACGCCGAGGGATTGAGGTCTTGGATAGAGTTTGGGCATCGCAATGTGATGCTTTATAGCGAAAATATCATTCCCCAGCTATTAGTCAATACCGACGATCTCCGAATGAACGCTTCAAAATACCCTCCGAGCACGCGACAGGGGAAAAATGACGCCATACAAACTCACCAGAAGAAGCAGGGCCGGGTTTTCGCAATTGCAGGCATTTTCGTACACACCACAGATCGCCTCGAGATTGATGTTCCGATGCGGGCTGGCCTTTGGCCTCAGTCGTAGCGTCTTTACGTGTGCATGCCAATTTCTCTCGGAAATGACACAAGGAGAAACAACAGAAGAAGTGGGAAGAGCGGTTCATCAAGCTAGAATAATCAAACTATCAGCCGCAGGAGCCGGGAAACTAGGGGAAAGGTTGCAGAAGTTCCCGGAGGCGTTCCTCGTACAACTCCCCATATGTGTTGATTATTGCCTGAATATCGATATCATTCAGGTGTAGATTCTCTCCCGACTAAGCAGCAGCTCCAAATCTCCAGCACACAAACACAGCTGGGACTGTATCATTGCAACTGTCGGAAGCAACACAGTCCAACCATCCACCCGAGGCTGGTTGGTATACATTAGATGTAGCAGGAATAAGGTGCCGACAGCTTTCCAAGTGGATAACGACCACGTCTTCGATGTCCGGGTCAAGCAGCGACTGCGCAAGAACCGGCTGGCTAACGAGAACAAGCGCAGAACGGGGGACAGGCAATGCTCATGGGCGTGCGCCGGTAAGCCCCACACTCACCCTTGATGTCACTGCATCCAAAAAGTCGCAGTCGAGCGCAGTCGCTACTAAAGTATTACTAGTAGTAACCAAGCGACGGAGTCGTTCCAGATGAGTAATCTCATCGCCAAATACGGAGCGCATTTGCTGGAAGTGGGTCTGGCCCTCCTGGAAACCACTGGTTACGGCGAATGTATCTCCCTCCATAATATTGAAGATTGTAGTGAAGCCTGCAAAGCAGATTATCTGAGGAAACTAGGATACACTGTATCCGTTCCGTTGGGTGTGCTTTGATCTGTCTTGTAGCTCATCTTCGGTGATGTCCGGCAACTCAAAGAGGATACTCGCTGGCCGAAGCTGCTAGACAAGTAATACGGGAGGTCGTCCTCATTGGTGTTCAATTTGTGTAGTATTATCTCAGGCTTAATCCGAGCGAGCGGGCAGTCCGGCCGCAACCTCGTCGGTCGACTACGAAGAGTCGAAGGAGGGAGAGTTTCGGCACGGCGGCGAGAACAGGCATCTCGACGTTCCTCGAGACGCTAGAATCTAAGAGCTCCAAGAGCAGCAGAGACCGTTTGCTCTTGAGCAACCGTTCCGCCGCACAGGATGTACCATCCCTGATCTTGGGGATGAAAAAAGCACCCGTGCATGGGAAACACGAACGCTGGACCGAACAGAACACATTCTGAACTAGTACATCCTTCCGTGTCGAAATATCCTGGGGATGTGGGGGTAGAAAGGCTCGCTGCCAAGCGGAGAGCTCATAACCTGATGAGAGCGTGAAGATGAATGGATTCAGCTATCTGGCGAACAATCCATGATCTAACCAAATTCGATCTAGAGGTCGGTTGAGACTTCTTTTGTCTATCATCATTTATTTGCTCGGTTAACCATCGAAGAACCTGAGACACCTTCCCAATCTCTGCCAGTCCTCTGGCATTAAATGCGCCAAGTCGTTTCTCCTTCAGTATCTATTGAGTATAACGCCATTATGGTTAGCGACATAACCGAGTAAGTCCGCTTTAGTGTCTCGCCACAGACAAAACCTATCGGTTCGAATTAAATGGCAAAAGACTGAGGGCGGCTTCAGCCCAGGCCACGGCCATGTTTGCGCGATTCAGGTGATCGTCACAGCTAGTGATATCAGACCACAGCCTGATGTTGCACGCACACGCCAGTCTTTGTACATTTGCGGCAACCCTCACCAACTCGCGAAGTGCGGGTGCGGAGATGGACGTGGATGGGGTAAGGTCTGCAAGAGAAAAGTCTTGTGGCATAATACTTGACGTTTATGACCACAAATCCATGGCACGCATCCTTGTATGCTTTATACGCAGCATGCGACGATAGTAGCCATAGTTGTGTGCAAAACACAATACTCGAACACGGCTCAGCGACACGGTCCTAACGACTGGCTGCAACGAAGCAGGCCCTTCAGGGCTCACATACAGCAGCCAGGCAAACGGTATGCTTCTGTCATAAAGTTAGCTTAGCTAATATCTCCAGAATTTTAGACACTGGGCTCAGAATACAGTAGGTTTGCACGGATAAGCAACTGGACAGGCCGTCCTTTCCGCCAGAAACAGTACCTACATCTGCACCGCAACCACTTGTTGCACTTCTGTCCAAATCCTTCTTACTTTTACTCGCCTTTGCAGCCACATATGGGTCCGTGTCATGTCTGTTCTCAACATAGGAGACGGAGGTGAATCATGCGGTTGTGCCGCTCGCGGAGGCCTTGCGAAGCGGAGCAAACGTGACCGTTTCTTGTTTCTCGTCCGTGTGCCTCCTCCTCCTCCTCCTCCACGTTCTCTCGCTGGCGCTTGCGGTTGGCACGTTGACGATCGTTCCTCCTAGTGCGGCGTTCTTGCTCCTTTTCTACTGTATATTTAGGGTTGAACGAGCAGTACCCCTTTCGCTTTTTTTGAATGCAGTTTCCACACGCAGCGTGGCTGTCCATGCGGTGCTTTTCGAGAAGCCGTTGGTCCATGGCGACGCACTCTTTCCATCTCCCCGACCCTTGTCTTTATCGTCCGTGTGCATCCTAACTGAATTATCCTAGTATGTGGATTAGCGTTTTGGGAATGCGTAGCTTGTCTTTGAATCACGGATGCATAACCATGTTCAATCTCCTTGCGCTTGCTGTATGCCGGGCGCAACGGCTGCGCACGGGAGAAGCCTGAGCCCATTGACAAATTCTGCAGTTTGGAGACCTGAATATTTGCTTGGTCACAACTGGTCTGCTCGGATTCGGCCAAGGTCATCATCATGCATGAAGGTAAGTGATAAGGTTATAATTATTCCTTTCAAGCACATGCCCTTGACGCTACATCTGCACTTGGGACATGGGCCGCAATTGTGTTCTTCACCACGATGATTGTAGATTTGAGCGGTATTGAGACGACGACCTCGTTTCTGCATTGCCTTCCGCAACCTGCATATTGCGTTTGGCTTACAAGGCGAGACCGCACATACCATATAGGTATGACTACCTTGCATCCGTCCCACCGCGGACGAAGTATGTCTGTCTTGCTGACGATTTGCCATTTTGGTGGGTATTTAGTTCCCTTGCCATGTTGGGCCCTGGTGACGTTCGCTTGGATTTGATATTGGTAAGGCCATGCAGAACAATATAGCTGCTGGAATCCTCCACTTGTTCCAGAGATCGAATTCATTCCATTGCCAGGCGAGTTGGAACATCTCGTCGAGCATAGCCTCTAAATCGCCACGCTGAGGAACCTGGCTCGCAAGGATGCGCTGGATGTCCTCTGCACGGGCCCTATATGTGACGAGGACTGGAGCTCCTGCTGGTAAGCGGTCGCAAGCTGTGTGACATACCTCCATGGCGGCAGTTTTCTCGCTTACCAGTTTATATAAAAGCCGCCAGCAAAGCCGCCATTCTATTTAGAACGTGTCCTTGAATCCCTGGTGGTTGTATTGGTTGAACTATCTGAGTTCTCAAGGTGGGCAACACGCTTGGTGAATCGCCTCGGATCACGTGGGCTGGATTACTCAGAAACACTGACAGCATCGATGAGCATTGTCCTGAGAATACCATGGCATGTGCTCGACACGACATAGATTCGGGTCATTGATGTCCGAAACTCCAGACTGCTTTTTGACTGTAGCTGTGCGTGGTTGTCTATAACGGTTTCAGTCCGAGTTTCGACGCGAGGGACTGTGATGACTAAACAGCGGGGACATGGATACAGCTCTTGCTGTTGCGACAGCACTGGAAAATAGACGAGGTAATCTCTCGTTTCTTCTCCGCGGAGAGTTTAAGGTGGAAGTTGCAGTTTCCCCTTGTTGATTCCATACGCGAAATCTAATGGCTGGTTGGCAGGTCCTCGTCATCCATCAATATACCCGTTATTTTGGTGGGCCTTGTCGTCGGCAGCCAGAACAACCAAAGTGTGAGGGGTTTCTGATCCTCTGAAATCTTCACAGGCTAAAAGGAAGCCCGGGTTCCAGATGACGGCACCTTTCTAGCGGCAAGCAAGGCGTCTTAGAGAGTGATCACAAAGTTGGGGATATGCTTGGAGTAGTAATCCAGCATATTAAAGAGAGTCGGCGAGCAATCTTGTGAAATGGGACTTCTGATACAGGACCATTTTCTGACATAAAAGACCATCTGCCTGGCCCTAGAGATCATCACATTCACCCTTTTCTTGGAACGAAGGAAGCCTGGCGTGCCGAGATTGTTGCATAGAGAAATTCTGACGCAGTCAGCCTCCGATCCTTGAGATGCATCGAGTGTCAGGAACTTAAGCTTCTGCTGACTATCAGAGTACCGGTTCGTTAGCCTTTCCATGATCTTTGCATTTTGCGCGTTATAAGGAGGGAGGTCCCACCATTTCCCAATTCTTTCTTGCACCGACCGCAGGACCTTTTGCGGGTGGTAGTGTATCCCGGTATCTGTAGGAGCTTCCCGTCTCGTTCGTTGCCGTTCTGTTCTGGTCGATCATGGGTGCAGCGAATTGATTCTTCCACCGTCGGGCTGGGGGGGGGGGGGCGGCGGTAAGGATTTCCTAATCCCCAGTCCCTTGGAGCAAACTGAGGATTGTTAAGCACCATTGCTTGGATCTTACATGGAACAGTTGTTGCATGAAGTTAGCAGTCCGGTTACTCCCTGGAAATCTATTGTTAATAGTACTTTTGTAGTGAACTTGGCAGTAGAGAACGATTGTTTCGACGTGAGTCTGCCAGCCGCGAGATTTGCTCGGTGGTAGAGATACGTCGTGGCCCAGAACGAGCTCCAGGAAGTTGTAGATCGTATTATACTGGTCAACCGACAATGTTCCGTATGATTTGATGAGCCCCGCGCGGCTAGGCGATCCCTCCATCGGACTCGCGATTGTGACCTATCCATTCCATCTGCAAGTGGTTGTTCTCACTTTCTGGATCGTTCTCGGGATTCCCGTAAGATTGGTCTTCATACACAGGTCACCACCGTACTCAAGCGCAGGGCCGAAGCTGGCCTGTCGGTGCTTGGGTGCACTTTGTGACTTTATGATTCGACCGCTTCTGGCAAGATAATCCGCTTTTTTCTCGCAAATTCTGTAAAAGGGACTTGATGCTAATTCCCAACCCCAGGTTGATCCAACTTGGCGTGGTGCCATCTTCTTCATCATGCGGCTGTCCGACCCAGCTGGAACAACGCTTCTAGGTTCGAGATATACTCCATGCGTGATCATCGATGTCTTCAGAACGAACAAGGGCTTCAAAGATCAGAGCTCTCAAGGCAGCAGGGAAATAATGGTCATCAGTGTGATGGATGACCCCATTTAGCCCAAGCGTCACGCATGCGCCGGGTCGGCTCTGTTTGGGGTGCTCTAGGGGTAGATATTGGAATTAGCCTTCTTATTCAGATCCTCTGCCGAAGTTTCATCAGCATTGTAATGATAATTCTCACGTGAAATGATGTGACTTCCGTTGCCGTTCTTCAAGTTACGGTCGAGTTGGCAAATGTAGTTAAGTTGGCCGGTGCGGCATCGAAGCTCTTGTAATCCAAGTCCAATCCAAAGACGGTGCAGCTTCGAGCTTTGAATCGAATGATCCAGTACGTCAATTCATCGGGCTCGCTTGATTCTTGCTCTTCCGATCTCTTGGATCCGTGAATATGCTGAACATAGGCACTGATGAGGTCTTCGATTCATTCAGAGCGTACCGATGGATCACAACTGTCCACAATCAGTACTAGGCTTTTCAGAAACAGGTTATCAATCTTCTGTTCGCACGGGATGACTCGGACTTGTACCAGCATTGCTCTTTTGCTCTTAAGGCCCTGGGAGCGCGGTTGAGTGAAGCTATCATGCCCTCCGTATGATGTTGGTCGACCCAGTAGCCGCGTGTCCTGAAGAATAAAAATATAACGTTGGCAGCAGCACATTCGGACTTTCAGGTTCTCGCCGACCTTCCGGACGCCATCATGAGCATTATGGCTTGTGTTTCGATTTGCTGTGATCCCGCTCACTGCCTCACTCTTTGTCAGCCATTGTCTCGTACCGGTCATAGCGCCGGAATCTATCACTGCGGGCTTCTCAAGCACCCCCTACTCCATCATAGAATCATTACATGACCTATATATGAGTCGCCCGCGGTGAGCAGGTCTGTCACTTCTCCCAGAGCACTTATTTGATGGTTTTGGGCTGCTCCTCGGGGGGCGCGCTTTTCAACAGACTGCTTCATTTCGACGACGCTGGCGATGATGTAAGATGCTGACCTCAGCTCGGCCCAACGCGATATTGGATCTGTTGAATTTCATTTCAAGAAAAATGCCAAGGCTCGTTGTTACCACCAAGCCAAGGATAACGATCGGTCGCTCGGCTCCCTGAGATGCGTGCATGTTCCAGACCTGAATGTTGGATAAAACTGAAGCCATGACATTGCCATTATCTCCAAACCAGGATCGTCAGGTAAAGCCGCTGCTGCAGGTTGTACGACACTGGGATCATAAGATCTGAGGTATTAGCGGCACCAGAAGAGACCCGGTTGACCTTTGGTTGGTAGTGTGCTGTAGATTCCCTAGAGAATGTTTCATCGCCATAGTTTTCGCATTCTTGTCACAGAGGAGCACAGCGGCTGGCTTGGCGGCACAACCACGATGGCCCTAATCTTCTCAGAAATGTTGTCTGGTTTAATCCTTTTCCTCGCTCGAAGCATCCAAAGTTTTCGTTAGAATCTGGGTTCAGCCGATAGGGAATCTCGCCAGGAAGGCGAGCGTTTGATCGAGACCAGATTCGACAGTGGAGAGTGAGAGGATACATGGACCATATCGTAGCCTACTCTTCCCTTCCCAAATCGCATGTTCCGGTTCTCGGAGGCCGTTCGGAATGCTCCAGAAGCCGTCAGCACGTCGATAATCCCGCCGCCGGGTGAGTTCTAGCTGAAAGACGCAGCATAAAAGGCTTGATCAAGATTCAAGTGAAAGCCAGAACTAAATATAAACTGCGAACCACCTGCGACCACGCACTCCACACACCCAACGCGGGCTACAGCACTTACTCACAGAGGACAGAAGCCGGGACACGCGGGGAACGGTTCTACTCTGCAAGAGAGCAGTGCTTGCCACCCGCGTGCAAACGATTATTGCACTTCTGCCCCATCCCTCCACTGATACAGTCGCGGAACAACCTTTCGGAAGAGGGCTCGCGGATCCAGGCCCGCTCGCGACCCGACAGGAGCTGCGAATCTGTCCAGGGGAAGAGGCCAGACACCACAGCAGATGCTGCCTCCGTGCGACCTGCAAACCAGACTGCAGAAGGCAGCTTGATAAAGAGAAAAACGTCATGTTCTTTGTTGTTAGTCCGTTTGCGGGACGCCGGCTGGTTTCAGTCAGCACTAAATGTGGCCGCTGGAGACAGGGGAGGTCCTGGAAGCATGGGGCCGGGGACCACGGGAGTCGCTGACCACAGGAGCTGCTATGATGTTCAATCATCATCAGCTGGAGGACCAGATTTCCCTGCGTATATATGGCCGTACGTGGGGGGAGGGGCACGGCGGCGGCGGGATTTGCGGCGGCGGCCGGAGGCGCAGGTACAACTGCAATAACGGCGGCGGTGATCGCAGGGGCGGGGCCAGCCTTTTTCCCTTTCTTGATGGTTGGGGGACGCTCGCGGTACACTGGCTGCTGTTAGCTGGACCCAGAAGAAAGAATTGTGATGCTTATCCGGAGGGAAGCAGGAGCAGCAGCGGCGGCGGTCGGGACGAGGACTTTACAGCGGAAGGTTGAAGACGCAAATTAGGCACAAACTTCGCAGGCGGGAGGGGAAGAAAACAAGCACGCGAAGAAGAGAAACATACAGAGCATACAATAATGAAGCCCAAGTCGGCCCAACACCGAAGCTCGCAGAAGCACTCTGATGGTGGCACACGAAACCAAAAGAAAAGATGCTGGCGCGTTAGAACTCAAAATTTGTGAGTTGTCAGATCGTCCGATTATACCTGACCCAGTCCTCGCACGCCGGTTTCAACCACAGCGTCCGAGAACTGCCATACTGCAGGGCAGGCGCATCTGCGGCGATACCTGTGGATTCTTTGGTGGCTCTGGACAGAAGCCTTCTATCCAATGTTGATTGGCTTATTTCCCCCTCCTTTTGAAGAGTTGTAACATTGTGTTCCAGGAGGTCTCGGGTTTCTGCATTGTTGGGGATTGAGGGTCTCGAGATAATGTTGTGAACGCTCTGGTATGCTGAGATTAGCACCGCAGTTGGGGAAGGTGGACGGGAATAATTTCAAGCATCAGATCGAGGATTTCAGTGCAGACGCCTAGGACATTCGAGGTTGCTTCATGCCTCACAGCATCCGCGTAGAGGTAGAATACCACCTCAGTGATGTGGACCAGGATGTCAGTGGTACCATGACAAGAGATGGCATCTTCAACGTGTGAAAAATCGAACGGCCAATGAAGTCCCAAAAGATGTGCAAGCCGTGTGATCAGGTCATCTTTCCTTGGGATAAGATGCTGTGTCTGCAATACGGGCAGCGAGAGTTTTAGTCCACTGCCTTGGAGATAAAAGAGAAAACCGGCATCCTGAAGAGTCGGATTGATAACGGGATGATAACAGGAGGGATGCAGAAATAGACTGAAAATCAAGAACGCCAAACTGACAGTGTCGGTATAGCCTCGCACAGTCAAGCAGTCAATATACTGGTGGTTAAACTTGCCTTTCAAGGTCCTCATGCGGCTAGTCGAAATATTGGAGCTTTTGGTAGGGCGGGAGGAGATTTGGTCTCGCACCAAGAGCTGTTGCATCTTTATGCAAAGGACTCCACTCTGCGTGGGCATCGCAGTTGCTCCTGAGGATAAGATCGGTCCTCATCCTGCAAGATGTACTGGGAGCCTCTGGCAAGCAGACTGCTGAGTGGGTTTGCCATGAACGTTTGATCTGCAACGAACCCAGTGATGACACCTCGCCCGTCACAGGCGAAGTGGCCGGGTTGAGGGACTTCTGCCCGGTGATCCAACACCAAAGACTACTAGGAGATGGCCTGAGGTTCTCGTTCAAGGCTGCACAGCGCGCACTCAGTATAGGCCAGATGGCTGTCTGCTTGAGGAACGGGCCCATTCTGTCTAGCGGCATTCCATGTATTGAACAGTATACCGAGTGGATGAGACATATGAGATGATAAGCATCATATAAGATAATCAGGATGATGGCTTGATAGATGAAAGGGTGATGGAGGAGGGTAAGGAAGAAAAAGGATGAGAGACGTAAGAGATGGGGTGATGGAGGAGGGTAGGTTGGTGGATGGAAAGAAGAGGAAGAGGAAGAGAAGAAAAAGAGGGAGTGGATGGAGATTTAAATAGTGGAGGAAGGAGCCAGACCACCTCTGGGGAATGGGCAGCCAGTCGGAGAGTTAATGGTTTTCAACAATAGGTCAATTCACATTCAATGAAAGTGAGACAATAACTTAGCTCTGCAGGCTGCACGCAATAGGTGAATCATTTAGAACTTGCTTACCAAAAGGAAAGTGAATAAGTCTTTCAGAAAGGCTACTAGAATACAGTGACCGGCAGCTCGCCATCATAAGATTGAATCTGCTTTGCTGGTGCATTCAAGCGGAGCATTGAATGAGTCTTAGCACCTGGATGAGCCTTCGTCACTGCTCAAAAATAGGGCCATAAGCAAGGTCAGGAATACATAGGTATCACAGCAAAGAAGGGCCACATGAAGCGATTGAAACCTCAAGAACCGTCAGTAACCGGCCTATGCAAGCCATTGGTCTCAATATCCCGATCACACTCCTTCTTGAATTCCATCTCCGCCGCGATTCGTTCCAAAGACTTATTCTTTCCGCTCGAATCCCGTGTCTCTGGTATCCAAAGGGTGACAATGAGGCCCATCAGCATGAAGAAAGACAGGCTAGATGCTTGTCAGACCTTGACCGCCCGAGACGAAACCCGATGGGCTTACCATAGAAGCGCATAACCCAGCCAATCTGGCACGTGTCGCCAGTTTGCACCGTTTCCAAAGTCCACATAACCCAGGAAACACTGGGCTAGGATGGATCCCAGTTTACCGGATGCAGCCGAGATACCATGGCAGGTGCAGCGGAAGCGAGTGGGGAAGAGTTCCGCGGGAACCTGCAGGGTGTCAGAGGTGATTTTAATGATGTTAACAACGAGCAACTCTTGTCGGAGTCAACGGAATACCAATGTGTGTAACATACAATATAAGTCGTAGTGTTCGGTCCTAGTCCGGCATTAGCCAGCTCTTTCCAAGGCAGCGTATGAACCTACCAAAATTGAAAAAGATTTGCGTCAGCACATAGAGCACGACAAGAGCCGATGCATCGCCATGCTCGCTGAGATACCGAAAGGCCGCACCGATGATCACGTTCAGTATGAACAACCAAGCAAAGCCCAAGAGCTGCAGATTTCGCCGGCCAATGCGGTCGACCGTCATGACAGCGATTGCGCTGCCGACAATGGCACCAGATGAGACGACCACAATGCTTTGGTATGACACGCGCAGAAGATACTGGTAGACGCCCGCTGGCTGAATGGCCTGCCCATACCAGATGGTATTGATGATCTCCGCATTCATCAAGCCCAGGCCATAGAACGGCAGATCGAGGCAGAACCAGCACAGAGAAGTCGCGATCAGAGTGCGGAGGTTGTTTTTCTGTTTGAGAAACATTCTAAAGTCCTTCCACATACTTACACGGGAGTTTGGGCCATTCTCGCTGGCTCCAGAGCCAGAATCGCCGGAGACGGCCGGCGAGATAGTGCGATCTTCGCGTGTACGGGTCTGTGTGAGAGAGATCGAATCCCTTCCCAGACTGGACATCGATGTGGCTGATAAATCTGTTGACCGATAGAACTGGGAGACATCGGCGGCAGCCTGCAGACTATTGTTCATCACATCGGCAGTGTATCGTGGAGATTCAATGATAGTCATCCGGAACCAAATCGCGACAAATGCCGGGACTGCACCCAAGCCGACAATATACCTCCATATCTTGTCCAGGTCATGGACGCAGGAGCCCGTACACTTCAGACTGTTGGGGTCATCTGGGAGGCTGTTTCGGAAGCCAGCTACGGCGATGAGTGCCACGACGGCAGCTGCCGCCTCTCCAAGAGACTGGCAAAGAAACACAACTGCCAGCATGCGACCTCTTATGCGTGTCGGAGCAAGCCTGGAACACCATGAGAACTGTCTTGAGCAACATACTGCACACAAGAAGAACAAAACGGTCATACTCTGAGCATATCACGGCTGACAATGGATAGTCAGCCCCTACCCCCACCCCCATGAAGAATCTCCAGAAGAGCAGAACTCCAATCATGGACATGGAGTCATCCTTCCCAGACGATGCCATTGACATACCGAGAGTGCTGAATATGAGAATGATGAGTTCCCATCCATACATCTTACGGCGACCCCAGATGTCAGCGGCGATGCCAAACAGGATCTGGCCCACCAGCGCACCCCCCAAGGTGGCAATGGCGAGGGCAACTTGATAATTGTGTAAAGTGTTAGACTTGAGCTTGATGTTGTTCCAGTAAACTGCACTAAGCATCGGAGTGACCATGTTGACCGAAAAGATCTATAAGGTCAGTCACGGACGTGTGCTTGATACTCAAGTCACTTACACAGTATGCATCTGCGAAGAAGCCGGTACCAGCCACTACAATAACCCACAGCCATTCTCTTTTCCTCGCATTCTCTAAACGACTGATAACAAAATCGTGTCTTTGGGCCGCCTATAGGCGAGTCAGCAAAGTACTCAACGCCCGTTGAATGACGAGAGGAGGGTTATAACTACAGCATGGTGTCTGAAGTCTTCGTAGTTTCCCCACGGATTCAGGTACAATTTGACCTGGGGAAAAAGACCCATAGCAATCGATTAGACTGGCAGGAGCTCAAAACCTGATTGGTCTAATTCTGAAGTAGTGCCTCTGTACGAACCGAGTTGAGAGGCTGGAATAGAATGGCCTGTTTCTAGACTGCGGACTCATTTCCTTCAGTCGGAATTAATGTCAACGCAGATCAGTCCCTGCAATTATAGGTATACGATGATTGCGAGGCTGCAAGGTCGCAAGGCTGACAAGGGGGCGGTAGCCGCTGATGCTGATGGGACATATTTCTTGCTGTCTCACAAGACACTGGTGCCACTACTTGAACCCAAGCAGACAAGAAAAGACGAGATGAAAAGTAACCCCGGGGGCTATCATCCGGGTTCGTGTTGGAAGCCAGAATATAGTGGTATGTCTGTACGTCATATCGAATTGATCGACTCATCTCAGCACGTTTCTGACCAAAGCTCCTCGATTGGTCTAAAAGGAGAAACCAGACCGGTGCTAAGGGGCTCGTGCACCGCCACCACGAGAGCTTGCCCGATGAAGGTATCCACAATCGAAAGCGCAGGGTACCTACCATGTGGTTGAGGCGATAAGAGTCAGGGCTCTGAAGACGATATTGTCTCAATTCTAGGCCAGGTAGTGGGGCGCAGTTATGTTCGCACACCCCCTGTGAAGCTCATTTGCCCTCGGCGACCAGCTGTAGCCTGACCAGACAGAAACGAAGGCAGAAGGCACTTTACTCCTCCCATGGTAGCTCAGCCTCGTGGCATTTCAAAGTCCCTTGTGACTTGCCAGCGCCGGGATGCGGTGATCTATCCTGCAGACACATATCCATTCTGCTCCGATTCCCTTCTGCTTGATTGTGCATTTCAAACCGTCAACAACGAAGCACCTCTTGTTCTGAAGAACACATTCTAGGACAGGGAACAAGCAATGAGCTTTCCCCAGATAGGTCTTGGAGATGTCATGACAGCCGTTACTACTGTCTGGACTATCTACAAGAATGTCAAAGAAGGACCAGCAAGTGCTTCTGCCGACTTTAACTCATTTCGGCAAGAATTCGGGGCCATAAAAGGATTATTGGAGCAGATTCAAAAGACAAAGCAGCCGACCATCAAGGGCGAACGAGATCTGGGGGCCTTCTACAACCAGACGATTGACGAATGCGCAGGGTTCGTACATAAGCATCGGCAATTGACGCAGGGTGAAAAGGCCTTGAAGGGTCGGCGTAACAGCTTCGGCACCAAAGCGACCATCCTATTCGAGAAGGTTACCTGGCCACTAGAGCGTGACGAAGCGGAAAGGCTCCGACGAAAGCTCGAGAGATGTCTGAAAATTGCGACATTGAAATCGAGTCAGGAAACGCGAGATGCGACGTTCGGGTTCATGAAGGCAACGGAGAATAATCAATTGGAGAATCTCGAGATGCTGAAGTCCATCAAGTACGTCTTTTCCCTGAAGGAAGTGCAGTCATTACATAGCATGCTAACGCTTGAAAGAACCATGACATCACAGATTTCTTTACTTTTGAAGCGATACATGCTCGACAGTTCGATGGAGACCAATGCCTTTGACGCTCATGACCCGAATCACCGTAGGAACAGACTGAGGCGAGCTCTGCTGGAGTCAGAGCATATGCTGAGTGCGATACCCGAGGACGACGACGTGCTCAGCCAGGTGAATAGTCAAAAGTATCAAAGGGTTCTAGATCGCATCCGGGACATATCTGAGCGACTGGGCAATCTCACTCGGAGGATCGACACTTACGACACCCATGGTCTCGCACAACGGTCCCGATCTGGTGGGCTTCCGCATACGGTCAATAGCGACGATAGCAATACACTCGATGTCGCAGCTATATCGCGCTTCCTTCATCAAGTGAGCGACGACGTGCGCGATGCTTTGGGGATGGTGGGATACGGACACGATCTTGTGCCCAATCATGATCTCTATCAAAAAGATCAAGTCTCACCAACATCACGCCACACCATCAACGACACTGCCGAGGAATGGGAACAGTTCCGACAATGGCTTGACTTTCAACTCGTTCACGCCTTCAATACGGACGCTCATGATTTGGGGCTTCACTCGCCAGGACTGTCTCACCCATTAAGTCCGAAGAAGTCGCCTTCTCAGGATGACCGCACATCAGGACCTATATCTCGTCAGAGGTCCACAGAGTCTGATCTGACCATTGGGTCTCCTCAGTCAGTGGTTTCTATGCCGATACCCGACAGAAGGATTTCATTGACAAGCCATCCGGTGCGGCTGTACGTGCCCGCGTCAATATGCTCTGCTTCCTTCTCGCTTTCCCCGGACCCAAATAGTCTCTGACTAACCGTTCTTCCGTTAGAGAATTTCTCGACCCAAACATCCCAAAACGTGTGCTACACCGTCCTCTCATGTGCAATGTCGTTGCTTGCTTTAACACACAAACAAACGAGCCTGAAGCGATCGAAGCAGTTGATGTCCAAGACGGAGCCAGGGTCACTCAAACAGTCATCCGCGGATCATCCACGGTTAAAAGCTCCATGCACCCATACGTTCCCAGCCGACGAGTCACTACAGCCCAGCTCGGAGTCTGGTTTCAAGGCTCGCACAAGACAAAGATCGAAGACCACCATACAACCACGCGCTACCACATCTCCCCAATGTATCAACTCCAGGACATGTCCGGTACAGTCAATCGAAACGGGCTAAGGGTTGATCAGGCACCTAGACTAACCTTCACAGACTTTGAGTCCTTTCAAGAAGTTCTCCTCCGCCGGAAGGTCATTTCCTGTATCGACGCAAGAAAGATATCCATCAATGCGACAGACTGCCACTCCAACTCGGCAGAAGCAATCCGGATACTTGAAGACCCAATTTCAAAGGGTCTATCGCTGCTGTACTTCGCTTCTTTTCCGGGCACTTCCCGGCGAGCGAGATTCATGGACATACCCAGTATGTCAACAAGAGTGATGCGTGATTGTCTAAGGCGGCTGATGCGTTTCAGTGAGCGATCTTGGAGCGCCCATCGCCAAGTCGAAGCAGGTCAAATTCGCATTTCAAGGCATCTCGCGGCGCGGCTCCATGGACAGCGCGACCAGTGTCCTCTCGCACGAGTCTAAGCATTCGGCCTCCACGTTAGGGTCCGGTCAACGCACCAAATGTCTCGAGCTGGAATTCTTTAATGAGAAAGGTTGGCTCCAATGCATTGTGGAACGAGGTAGATGAGCGCCTGCTGATACACTTTTCAGACTGTGGCGCATTTCTCCGGGTGATCAAAGGCACCGAAGCTGGCTGAGGTCGGGTGGGAGCAGTCCGTGAGGAAGGACGACCAACCACGTTAGATTGTAGGTCATCAAAAATGCTAGTTAACTGGAATCCGATGCAATCATCGGAGCTCAGAGCCAGGACGCCCACACGAGGCCATGCGCTCTCTCCTGTGAACTGAACGAGTCAAACAGCCCCATATTCCCCTCAAATTCGAGGAGTCGGAGTGAAACAAGCTTTCGGAAGTTGGGGAGTCGATGAGGGGAAATCCCCAGCCCCATCGGATGCGGCCTTCTCTTGCCGTTGTTGACCGCTTCCGAAAGGTAGGCAAACAGACCAAACAGGGCAAACGGGACAAATGTGGGACAAATGTCGGATAGCGCCCGGCAGTTGAATGCGGGGAAGCCAATGAGTGAGAGGAAGAGGAATTGAGACAGCTTGAGGTGGCTGACGTTGTCTCGGGAAGCACTTCACATAGTATCAACATAGACATTGATCATAGTTGGTTCAGACAGCAAAGTAATTACACACTGAACAAGACGTTACTTCTATTTATAGCATTCTTCATAAATCAATCCAGACTGACGTCACACAATAAGTAAGAAGTAATTCTACATATTCACAACCGGCTGCTATGTATAAACATTATAGAAATTAACAAAAGCTCAAAGCCACAAATCGCAACTATCTACATTACTACCTATATACACACCCCAATTGATATCATTCCATACACCCCCAAGCTCCCCTACAAAGAAGCCTTGCTCCCGCCAGCCACGGCCAACCGCCTCCCCAACTCCTGCCGCGCCTCGTCCACCATTTTCGCGACATCCACATTCGCAATCACCCCATTCCGCCGATTGATCTCCTCCTCGATCTTCTGGAAATCCCGCCCGACGCCCTCGGCCCGCCACTCGTAGCAGTCCCCGATGAACCGCGAGCTGCGCACCAGCCACTGCGACCGCTCGCGGCGGCTGGCGTCGAAGGCGGCGAACGCCGCCGCCAGGTCGGCGTGGGTGCGCACGCGCTCGTCCTGCAGCAGCGTCGCCAGCACGGCGGTGTCCTCGATGCAGAAGCCGGCGCCCGCGCCGTGGTGCGGCGAGGTTGCGTGGGCGGCGTCGCCGGAGATCACGACCCGGCCTTTGTGGAAGGTTGGGACGGGGTGGTCGTTTAGGTCGAAGATTGCCCACTTTTTGCTGCGGTCAGAGCTGGTCTCATGTTTAAGGGGGTTGATGGGGAATAGGGATGAGTTGTGGGATTAGGGGTAAAGGGTGTGGGTGTGGGTACGCACCACGCTGAGATCGGATTCAGTCAGCTTGAGCAGGTTGATCACGTTCGGGCCGAAGCCTTCGAAGTCCTTCAGGGCTTCTTCGCGGGTGCCCTGCCGGGTGAGTTGGGGGTACTCGGCCCAGTCGGCGGGGTTGGTGTGGAAGGCGACGATGTTGAGCGTCTTGCCGCCGTTGACGGGGAAGGTGAGCATGTGGCCGCCGGGGCCCATCTATCATTCTATGTCAGCGTTCGCGAGACTTCAAGAACAGAAAGCACTTTGAGACGACCTGGATAATCCAAGGCATCAAGGACAACTCACATGCATACACGAATTCGAAGCCAGCTCCTCCCCAATGGCCTCGACCGCCTTCTCCATCGGCACCAACCCGCGATAGGCGTACTTGTGCGTGTACGAGGGCTTCGCCGACGGATGGTCGGCGCCGACGATGATCTGGCGCACCTGGGACTTGATGCCATCGCAGCCGATGACCACGTCGGCCTCTTCCTCGGACCCGTCCGCAAACTTGAGGATGAGCTTGCCGTCGCGAAGGCGCTCGTGGATGTCCTCCAGCCGGCGCTTGAAGCGGCAGATCTCCTGCGGTACGAGCTTGATCAGCTCATCCAGAAAGTGCGCGCGGTGCACGCCGTTCTGGCCCAGGCTGTTGGAGATGGTGAACTCGATGTCCTGGCGGCGCTGGTCGGCGCCCGTCTCGTCCGCACCCTTGCTGTAGTTGTAGCCGTCCAGGTAGTCGAACCAGACCTTCTGCTTGGACGGCCACAGGTTGCGCGTGCACACCTTCTCGAAGGCGCTGTAGATGCCGTCGTGGCAGAACTTCATCGCCTGCACCGCGTTCGGGCTGAACGAGACCCCCGCGCCGACTTCGGAGAAGGCGTGCGCTTGCTCGTAGATGGTCACGGAGATGTTGCGGTGGTGCAGCGCGATGGCCAGGGTCACGCCGGCGATGCCGCCGCCGACAATGGCGACGTGGAAGTTTTTCTTGGGGGTCGACATTGGGGTCGTAGGGTCTGTGGGTTGGGAGTGGTGGTGGTGCTGTTGCTATTGTTGGGTGAATGGGGCTATTCAGTTTCGTAGCGTTGACACGGGGACTGAAGAGTGTTTTGGATGCGATTGACTTGGTGTCTTGGGTTGGGACTACGAACGGGCCTTTTTATCTATCTGGCCAAGTTGGCTACTAACCCACCACCTCCCCCAACGATGTCATCGTGGGTGAAGCGTGGAGGTTCGGTCGGATCAGACCCAGCGACGGTCGGTTCCAGAGTTCTGGGGCCTCAAGCCCCATCGGATGATCCCCGTGGAGCCTTCGGACACGGTTAGACGGCACCTACACTGCCTAGCCGATGCTCAGATATGAGGCTAAGGGGCTGAGAGGGGTGATTAGCAGGAACCGTTATGGTAGTCCAGACCGTTGGCCGCAGATTAACACATCGATATAGAAGAGTATAGGAGGATGCGGACATGATGACCGCACAAGTGTGCCATGACCTCCATGAGCGGGGATTAAGCCGACGTTTCCGGGGGATTTCCGCATCCGAAAGACTGGCTGATTGTGCTATGTGTATATTTGAGCCCCTATGAGCCCTTATAACCGACACGGAATATTTTACGGCGAGTTGAAAGTTCCCCTTCAGACGTGCTGAAGGCAGGGATCGTTCGGATGCGCGTCGTTGAAAAGAGCCGTTAATAGTTGACACTTCACGGGATGCAGCCCTGCAGTGCGGCAGTTGTCCCGTACACCAAGCGTGTTCTCGGATATCGACGTCATCGGGACTTCGGGACTGGGGAAACGGGCAATCGTACTAGAATCATGCAAAAAAAAGGGTAGCCTGAGGCTGCATTCTCTGTGTGAATCTCCCGATGCGTAGGTTGCATGGGCTCATTGCTCATAGACTTGCGATATACTGGGTATAAGTCCCGACCTATGTTGTGTAACAGTTGAGTGCATTGCCGACAGCCGAAATTGGGAATGATACTCTACAGTGAAGCTGTCCGTACAGTACGTAACTACTAAGACACAACTATCATGTGGTAAGATTTGAGACAGACAGGCAGGCAAGGAGGTTGGGAGGGAGGGAGCTCACTCCAACATGATCCAATACGTACACGAGCATACCCCGGATTGACACACAGCTCCCCATGGCCAAGACTCAACCACACGGTGTGTAGCAAGCCTTAAGGCCGCCAAGCCCATGGATGGCATCCTTTCCGTTCCAGCTCTTTTTTGGCTCGTGACCGCTCACACAGTGTGTGCTTACTGCTACAGTACGGCTAAGCAAGAGTGCCGGTACGGCAACTTAGCCAACAGGCCGCGCAGCCCAGCCGAAGTGGGGGAACTCCAAATCAATCAACCCGATTTAATCAATGACTGCCCAGACTTTTAACTATCGCATTCGCCCGAGAGTCAGTGGACGGGAAAAAAAGTCTTTTGAGTGAGAGTTCCCTCAAATCCTGCCTTCCCATTGGATACCAGCCAAGTTTTCCCCATCAAATTGCCCTGCCAATCATGCTGCTTTTCTTCACCTGCTTTTTGCCCGGAGAGGCAACTGACCAGCTGCGACTTGCCCTGCAGTGCCTGCAGTTGTGAGTCTCTGTGTCTTTCTTCCATTTCGAGAAGGTGTCAGCACCGTGGGATATTTCGACGCCACCATGCAGGTTGCTCGCTGGAGGTACAGTACTCGGTACTTGCTCGTCCTTCGCTGACTGGTAGTGATGCATAAATTTCCTGCGAGGGAGGATCATCCTGCACACAACTCCAGAAATCGCATTCGCTGCGTTCTCTGCAAGCATGCAAGGATCGGGGGGAGATCCAGCAGAACCTCATCCGACCGCCCATGCGACGCAAACCAGAACCAGCGGCCTTGCCAGTCCCACGTAATCCTTAACCTTACCCTTTGGGAAGCTCGGTAGTGCTCTCGTTTTAGCGGCGATCAGTGCGCCCCTCACCCGATGCTTTTGGTGCGGGCTGACAATTGCATTGCTTTTCCAAGAATAGCTCTTCCTTTCGCAATACAACACAAGTGTAGATGGTGATGTCGGTGTGAACCGAGAGGGATGGATCTGCTTGCAAATTCATACGTGTAGGCTGTGCTGCTTAGAGCATAGCTCACATCAACAACAACGACGACGACAAATACTGCTACATACTGGTAGTATGTATAAGATTAAGTGTCGTATGCTTCTGAGCGCCCGAATCGTGACTAGACGGCCTACCACATCGATCAAGGTCTTACTCCGACCGACTATGTCCAAGCTAAGCAAGCCCCCTACCCCTCATACTATCATCTCCTCATGTTCCATTTCTTGATGATGGAAGAATTGATTACCCGCGTGTGTCAACTGTCCACAGTCCGAGTTCGAGCTCCCGTACTCGGACTAAGGCAAGACCGAACAACAGAACCAGGAAGGCCATTCAGGGATCAAATGAATGACAAGACCTGTCTTTTATGTGTACTCCTAGGTGTCTATGCACTCTTCCAATGATTTATGTAGCAGTAGCACCAGTAGCTCCGTCGCACCCAGCGAACCAACACGGGAAATACACAATTAAACCCGTTTCTTTTTTTCGCTTAAATGGCGAATTGGGCATGTATTCCCAACCTCCACTTTCACCGAGGCAGATTGCGATAGTTTAGTGTGAGTCCGAAGGGAGGAGGCCGGGGGGGGGGGGGGGACCGCTACTTTTCTCGGCCGTTGAACTTGTCCCTTGACCGTAGTCAATTGTGCACAAGCACAAGTACTGAACATGTATACTGTACGTGGAAGGAAGTACTCATAAGTCCTACCCTGTATGTAAATATATGTTTTTCCGAGGAGGGACACATTTCGGACCTTTCCACGTAGTTGCTCACGTTATCCTCCCCCCAAGCCCAGGGGGCAACAACCCCCTGCATCCATGGGATCAGCAAGAAGTGGTGGCCATTTTGTGTTTCGAGAAGAACGAAAATTTTTCATCCTTCATCTTTTGCTTGTGTTTGTTTCTCTCTTTTTTTTCACTGGGCTAAGGTACCGTTTCGAGAGCCCCACTGAGACGGGAATAAGGAACTGGAGTGGCGTTCGAGCTAAACTGGGTTTGCCACTACCTACATGTTTTGTGTCGTCTTAAACCGTTTCGGTCTTAGGCAGCTACCAGACAAAGCTCGTAGCTGGGTGAGCTTCTGGGTTGAGGTGCATGGGAAGCTCACCTTACTAGATTACCCTCCCCTGGGGAGCTTCGGGGAGGGGGAAGGGGGGTGTGGGTGGTAAGCTGGTTTTAGTGTTGGGGGGAAAAGAGCGGAAGCCTGGAAGGGATGGATGATGGATGTGTGTGGGAGGGGGATGGAGGGGGAGAGAGGGGAACTTACCTAGGATGAAAGAAGGAGGGGAGATGTGATTGATTGGATTGATTCAGCCTGCGAGGGGAGGGGTAAAAGTACTCCAGGCTAAGGTTGCAGCACATGGCCTTTTTTAGCCTATCGGTTCACCATTTGATCCTTTACCCAACCACGCAGTGCTTTTCCTTTTAGTACACCTAACTACCACCTAGTAGTACTGTACATACTGCTATTAAGGAACTACCTCCTAGTACCCTGTACTGTAGGGTTGCCTCTAACTACACTTGACTTGAACAGGAGTTCTCCGTGGAAGTCAGAGGGAATCCTGTAACCCTCTACCCCCATGGAATGTCGACTAGATACCTTATTCGTGGTTGGTGACCTCGATAAGATTACTCTCTCTTTCCCCCGTGGTTCCAGAATCCCGAGTTATGCTCTCTGCCCAGTGGTCCAGAGCTGAGCTGGGTTATGCAGCAGCTGTC
Source organism: Aspergillus brunneoviolaceus CBS 621.78 (assembly GCF_003184695.1). Classification (NCBI taxonomy): domain Eukaryota; kingdom Fungi; phylum Ascomycota; class Eurotiomycetes; order Eurotiales; family Aspergillaceae; genus Aspergillus; species Aspergillus brunneoviolaceus. Next base: position 61,094 of record NW_020290795.1, on the reverse strand, counting down.
GTAAACCCCAAGAATGTGAGGAAGGGGGGGGGGGGGGTCCCACCGGCATTCCCGAATTGCTGGTCGGCGATTACTGTACTGTACCGTACCGTATGCTGATTTCCGCTAGACCCGTTCCAAGTAACCGGGCCGTCGACCGACGATGGCTGGTGGAATTTTCAGACCAGCTGGACAAAGTCATGGCTCTTCAATCTCTTCGCTTCAAAACTGTAAAAGACGAAAGTAAAAAACGTTGGGGTTAGATCGCACGGATCACGAGTGGTGAGTTAGTGCTTCTGCGACTCACCTAAATATATGAAGTATATGTCTTGTGCCAACTGCCAATGCTTGAAAATGGGCAGAATCGGAACGGCAGAGGCCATTCAGAGGGGTTCCTGCCGCTCATCCTTGAGCTCCGGTACGGTCTGGTAATGGTCACGAAGACCGAGGCTGAGCTACAAGAAAAGTCTAAGTGTCACATCACTTAACTTGCCCTCACCCACGCATTTACTACCAGGCAGGTAAAGGCCTTCCCGGCTCGAGTCGGAGAACAACTGCTTCCCTTTGTCTGCCGCTACAGTAGTCAAAAAAAAACAATTCAGGAGAAGGTCGAAACTTCGGATCGAGCATCCCAGCTTGGAATTGGTAATCTTCGCGACAAGAGAGACAGAAACTTCATCCTCCCCGTCCTTCCTCCATCCATCCATGTCGTGCGTGCGGATATCGCGCTGTCCCACATTTAGCTTAGCTGCGACAGCAACACTTATCGATAGGCGCTATCGGCATCAGATACCCTCTGGCGTCCAGCTAGTCTCGGACGGGGAGGAAATCGTAATACATAGTACTCAGTACCAGGATCGTTGTTGGCACATGCTGTACGACCGGCATTACCAGGACGATAATAACAAAACAAGATTAATGCCTCATCAGGGTATGGCTCGGATGAGATTCCAGTCAGCTAGTCAAGCTACTATAGGAGAAGTGATGCCGCCGAGCTGCTACCGTAGTATGAGGAAGGGAGCTTCCTGCTTATCCAGCTGGAGCTTTTTTATCGTAGTTCCCACTTTAAACCTCGCCCAGCAGCAGCAGCAGCAGCTTCCTATGGAGTGTGGATGTGTCTTGGTTTGCTATAAGCTAGATATAATTCAGAAACAACACATCAGGTAGTGACTAGTATATGAATATTTCTTCTGAGTTCTCTTTCGTCTCTCTCTTTCTCTTCTGGATTTCTCCTTCTCTTATTTCTCTTTCTTTCTTGTGATTATCCTTCCCCCGGTCCGGAACTCGAATGCTTATCGTGCCACCGACTGAGCATTTGTGAGACGCTTATCCCACCTTTATCGAGGGTTTGACAACAAATCCACCGAAAGGGAACCTTCTTTGTTCCACTTGTCGCCGGCTCCGTGGGTTTTCTGGATTGTTCATTAATCCTGGACAACCACCCTCTCGGCGAACACAAGCGCTCTGTGAGCCACGCGGTCGGAGAAACCAGCATTGCGCCCATTGCAAGCACTGCTTTGCTCTGCTAGCTAGGTAACTAGCTACCTAGTAGCTAGCAAAGCATTTGCCAGCTGTTTCGCCTGTTCAATTTAGCTTTTTATTACTTACTGTACGTATGATTACTGACTGTACCGCTGCAATACCCCCCGTTTCCACTTTTTTCGCCTTTCCTTCTCAATTTTCTTTTTTTTTCTTTCCTACTTCTTTTTTCCAATTTCTTTTTTGGACTCTTTCTCCTTTTGCTTAAAGTGGATATTTGCTCTCCCCCAATCCTTTGCCTGTCAATTGTCCAGATTGTGTGCCACTAGCCTGCTTTCGGCCTAGTGGATAAGTGAAGCTCCTTGACTTTCTCCCCCCCTCCACTGCCACTGCTTGTAGTGCTGCTTCCAATACTTACTACCTTACCTGCTTGCCTACTCCTACTACTACAACTACTGCTTCCTCCATCATTTCCTTCTTCTTGCTGCTGCTGCTTCTGCTCTATGAGAGATCGATTGCATCAGTTTCTACCCCCATTCTCCGTTGCTCCAGCTATCAGTGCTACTTACTGGTCTTGGAAATAGAAGCTAGATCAAGTGGTAGTCTAGCAGGGCGTCTGCTTGGCCATTACTCATACTGTTGCAATACTCTTTTTTCTTTCTTTCGCCGCCCTCCGTTGTTCTCTTTCTTCCATCATCCACGGCCTCTCCAGTTGACTAGACTTGCTCGAGCTTCTTCTGCGGACGATCTGCTGGTGTTATTCTTTGGTCGCAGCAACTTATGTCGCCTTGCGGAGATCTTTCGCATTGAATTGACGTTGCCCTGAAAATCACAGCCTGTGTGCCTTGCCTGGTGTGTGCTGGTGCTTGATCCTCTCCTTCCGACCAACCCACCCCACGCCGCCGCCGCCCGAAACGGATCCATGCAGACCATGCCGCCCCGATCATCTTTAACCAGTTCGTTCTCCGTCACTGACGCCAACAACGAAGTGGTTTGCCCTCTGAAAAACAATGATGGTTCCAATTGTCGCAAGAGATGCCTGGGGGTGAGTTTCCATTTCGTCCAGCTCTTTGTGTTCTTCGTCGCCGTGCTTCCTCGCTCTCCCCGCCGATCGGGGCCCCACTTTTATGCAGTGGGCAGCAAGCGCCATGCAAACTGAGGAGGGGCAGCTGCTGCGAAGTTAGAGTAACAGGGAAGAGCTGGGATAAATGAAGACTGCTATGGCCGCATCTAACCAGTTGTTCTTCGCACAGGAAAAGCGCTATCGCTCCATGCAGGAGCACATTCGCCGTGCTCACCCCAACCATTACATTCCGAAGCTCCCGGCTACCGAGGAGAGCTTTATCTTGATGGTCACAACCCCACCAGACCAGCGTGCTCACCTGTCCCCCCCGAAACCCGCTACTTCTCGACGACGCAATGGTTGGTTGATATTCTTGGGCACATACATTGGAAATATTCAGCAGCTGACTGGGAAGTAGATCTAGCTGATCGCGACATTTATGTTGCCGATGCTGGCTCCCCCGCAACCCCGCGGGGTATCGATGAAGCCCATCCGGCCGCCGCTACCGCAGCCGTCGCCTTGGCTCAATTGCACCACAACCGCTTAGCATCTGACTGGGACACAGACATGGTATGCTATACAGACTGCTCGTTTGCCGGATTAAGCAGGGAGAAAAAGCGGTCGCGAAAAATCAGACATTGACTGGTCCGTCTCAGGAAAACCAATCAGACAATGACCGGGACCGGATCCGCTCCGTCGAATTGCCGTCACTGCGCGAGCATTTCAAACAAGAGTCATTGCCTCCATTCCCCGCGGCTCGCCCTCGAGAGCTTTTGCCTTCCATTCTGACCCACTCGCCGCCCGGGCGCTCTTCAACGTTGCCTCCAATCCAACGCAGAGACAAGCTGCCTCGGTCTCGCAAGTCGTCGATCTCTGGGGCACGCAAGCCGAAACACGAGCGCACTAAATCGAAGGAATATGGACGACGTCCGAGTCTAGGAGATCGCAAGGCGCTCTCTGCCGAGCCACAAACTGCAGCCTGGGCGCAGGGCAAGCGTTGGGAGGACCTCATCGAGGCAGCTACCTCTGCCACAGAAGCAGACGACGAACACCAGTCTGATGTAAGTCGGGTTTGGGATTCTCTCAGGTTACCTTTCTCACACCTACTAGGTCGGCCGGTCGCCTACGATGCCCCCGCTCATCTCCAACATCACCTCGGCTCCTGCGGGCAGCAACCGCTCTTCGCTACCCCCTGCATTCCAAACCCCCACTGGACTACCCCCACCTGCACCCTACCGGCCTTTCCCCCACCCCTTCGCGTCGCCCATGCACAAGTCCATGACCCCGCCTCCGTTTGATCGCAACCGCGACAGTGACTTGGAGCCATTTCCGTCCATCGAGTCGTCAATTGACTCGGCTTCGTCGACGTCGGGCAAGAATCATTCCTTCTCCAGTCACCTTGCGCCTTCGATCAATTCGGATTCCAGCCCAGTGTTGAATATGTTCCCGTCGGCGTCGCAACGGCAGCACCATCGGTTCTCCAATCCCACCCCGGCCTCTTACCGTAGTAAAGAGATTCAGATCTACTGTGCCAGCTGTAAGCGGCCTTGGGCATTGAGCGAATGCTATGCCTGCACGGAATGTATTTGCGGAGTCTGCCGGGAGTGTGTCGGGATGTTCATCAGCAGTCCCCCTGCGTCCTTCCGGAATGTGACGTCCAGCCCGGGCAGCGCCATGTCGCATGGGCCGACCAGCTATCCTAATCACCCGCGCGGCTGTCCTCGATGTCGCACGGTCGGAGGCAAATGGAAAGCCTTTCAACTTGATTTTAGGTGACCTCTTCATGATTCGAATCGGCGCGCAGCTTGCGCTCTCTTTTTTGACAACTTTATGTTTTACGGATGTTACGAATAATGGCTTTTGAGGGTTCGTTGAAACTCATATTACGGTACAATGACATGACCATCAAGGCACAAGAATGACCCTGCATGCGGTCAACGACTACATGAAATGCCCTTGAACTGCTGAAAATATACTTACCCAGCCAAGGAACGGCCTGGCCAATGATCCACCTCACGGCTGCTCCCAAGAAACCCTTAACGAAAAGCTGGACTTTTTTTGTTCTATATGTTGGTACAATCACGCTGGGCGCTTTATATACACCACGGTGGAAATTCTGGTGTTTTCATGCCATGTTAACATGATTGTCTTTCTATACTATTGGCGTTTGTTACCTGGATACAATTTTTGGATGATATATTTGGACAATGATATAAGATTTTGTTGGGATATTGACAGTGACTGCTTCATCTTCTCGTTCGTAGGTATAAATCCTTCCCATTCCAGTTCTGTCTTGTGGTGAAAGCATATGTGGAAAGGGTCTGGGTGAAAGCCTCTTGATTACTTGCTGTGGCTGCATGCGCGCTTCAGATCTTGGATAAAGCTCCGGTATCTAGGAGAGATTGAACAAGGGCTATAATCGCCCGCACTGCAATCCCAGCAATCTTGTCACCGTCGCCCGCATCCGGATCAAAAGAACACACGGTCAGCGACCGAGGGGTAGTCTTCTGCGGAACCAGTTCCATGCAAGCGATCAAGTCCGATTCCAATAAGCCACCTGGGGATGGATAGTCATTGACCTTTCCATACGAGTCATCCAAGACATCCAGATCAAGATGAATCAACACCTGGCCGTACGCTCGTTGCTCCAGCTGGGTCTTCAACTCCCTCGCAAAATCGACTTTGTTCTCCGTGCTGCCCCAGATGGCCTGCATGCCCGCATCGATCACCCGCTGCGTCTGCACACCGGTCTGATCTCGAAGCCCACAATACAGGAACCGCCGATTGAACTCCGCCGGCTTGAACCCCGGCACGCTGTTCATCAAGGTCTTCCAGCTCTCCCCACGCAGCATGGACAGGCCCATGGCATCTAGATACCCGTTTTCGTTCACATCCGGCGAGTCCAGATCGTCGTGGGCGTCGAAATAGATGTAGGCCAGGTCGTCGTCCACTCGCAGCCCACAGGCGACCGCGGCACTGGCCATGCAGTTCCCCGACAGGATCAGGGGGAAGCGGCGGCTGGCCACCGACTGGCTGACGGCGGTGGAGATCCGGCGCAGGAGCTCGAAGCTGCGCCCTATCTCGCCCTCGAACTCGTTGACGGGTGGGATTTCGATGAGATGGAAGGCGACTCCCAGGCGGTGGAGTTCTTTCTCGAGTCCGAGGGAGAGGATGCGGTGGGGTCCGTTGCCGACACGGTGGTCGCGCAGGCCGACGTGGTAGGGAGAGAGGATGATGTCAATTGCTTGGGGGCACAATGAAGCAGTCATGGTGCTCTGCGTTAGGTAGGCTTCTCGGAGATTGCTTGTATGGACGATGACTATATATTTCGATGGCTCTGGTTAACAAGCTGTAGCGGGCGGCTTGTAGCTGTGATTGAGATATATAGTGGCCTTCCCTTCCCCAAGTTATACGGATTAAAGGACTTTATCTGCTCAGCATCTCCATGCACCTCCAAAGACCTCCAAAGACCTCCAAAGACCTCCAAGGCGAATCTCCATGGGTAATGTGGTTGCTTGGCAGGATGGCTATCGGACTATACCTATTCGGGAGATCTCCACCATGGAGTGACACAGGGCGCGGGAGCCCCACTGCATTATGAGCGGGCGGAATGGCTAGACTCGCGCCTTCCGCCTTTCACTTGCTGCCCGCAGCCAATTTCTCTATCTCCATCATCATCATCATCATCATCATTACCATTACCATCACCATCGATCGCAATTCCCCTCATTTCCTTGTCCGAACTCAGCCCAACTCTATCTCTAATTCTCCCTTCCTTTCCTTTCCTTTTTTTCTTTCATATGGCGGAGGATCTTAACGACCCTCCTAAATACTGTTCTGATGTTCTAGACTTACCGCCTCTAGAACCCCCGGTCCCCGCCATGGGGTCCGAGGAATCCCTGCACTTATGCGAGTCACTGCTAAATACCGACTCGAGTTTCCCTGCAGCATCTCTGCCCCCGGAAGGTCAATTCGAGATATGCCCGGTCTGCTATGAGCATGTTTCACTGACTTCACCCTGTTCATGCTGGGGGCTCTTCTGCGACACCGACTTCGCGCAAAGCGCACCGGAAGCAGGACAGCTTCTCCATAATTCCCACATTGTTGCGGCTTCGAATTCTTCCCACCCGGCAGAGCATCGCAGCTCTTCTCGAGGTCGTTCTGAAATGAAGAAAAAATACCAGCGCCTGTCGAAGGAAGCGGTGACTGTCCTGCGGTCATGGCTTCACAGCCATCAAGATTACCCCTACCCCACCAAAGAAGAGAAAGATGCCCTGCAGCAGCAGACGGGGCTCGACCGGGCTCAGATATCCGACTGGTTCAGCAATGCACGACGGCGCACTTTGGTCGGGGGAGGTGCGTCCCTGGCAGTCGAACAACTGGCACCAGCGGCTGATCTCTCTCTACAATCACCCATGGAGAGATGGAAGAACTCCCCACCAGGAAGTGAGGCGGCCGCGACCTCAGACATCATGCGAGCTCTGGATACCATAGAACGTCTGGATGATGATAAGGAAAGTGCGGGCACCCCGACATCTCAGTATGCCTGGTCGAGCCATAGTTCTAGCAACTCGTTCGTTGTTGGGGCTCCATCTACCAGCACGGTGGGTTATAGTCATTCATCGAGCTCTGACGCTTCGTTTGGCCACCACGCACACTACCAGCCCGTGCGACGACCGCCAACTCCCATGGTTGGTCAGCGATCTCTGTCTCGTCGTCGCCATCGTCGTCGTCAGAAGCCTTCACGTCCCAACGATTTCCTATCACATCGCCAACCGATAGAAAACCGTCCATATCAGTGCACATTTTGCACCGACTCATTTCGCACGAAATATGACTGGGAGCGACATGAAAAGGCTTTGCATTTGCCTGTGGACCTATGGACGTGCGCCCCCGACGGTGGCATCGTCGTTCTCGAGGGAACCCGGACCTGTGTGTTCTGTCAAGCTTCAAACCCAGAAACTGGCCACCTTCTCGACCGACACGACTATTTTGCTTGCCAATCTAGAGCCGATGGGCAACGGACGTTTTCCCGCAAAGACCATCTACGACAACACTTGAAACTCACACACAGTGCGGAATATCATTCCGGCATCATGGATGGATGGCGAACATCGCGCACCATTGTCTCCCGCTGCGGGCTCTGTGACGCGACCTTTGCGACCTGGAAAGAGCGTATGGATCATGTTGGGGCTCATTTCAAGAATGGCGCCGATATGGCGGAGTGGAAGGGTGATTGGGGATTTGCGCCAGAAGTGCAACGGTTGGTTGAAAATGCCATGCCGCCCTACCTTCTAGGCCACGAACGGCGCACGATGGATCCATGGAAATCGTCTATTGCGCTGCTGGGAGGCAGCGCCCCCGAACAGGAGGACACACTGGGCTTATCCCATATGTTGCTCGGAAACGGCGTTCCCAATGCCTTCAACCGCTACACAGATCTCCGTCGCGCCCTGATAGATTACATTCATCGTCAAACTGCCGCTGGCATCTGTCCCACGGATGAGAAGCTACAACAAGTGGCTCGTCAGTTCTCCTACGGTGGGAATGACCCTTTGGATCAAACATTCGCGGATTATGATCCTTTGTGGCTGGAGGCTGTCAAGCATGAGGCGGGGCTCGGCACAATGCAGTTTGGTCCGCAATAGGGAAAAATCGAGGAGTTTTGATGTACGATTAGCTAGAGCCATCATGCCTTGAACAAAAGGTTGATCCAAAACTATGAACGCCAAACAAGATGAGAATGCAGTGCTCAGCCAATTCTGCATGACGACTTCTCAGGTGAACAAGTGAGATCTCTGCTTTAGTGACTGCCACCCAAAAACTGAGATTTATATGAAAGCAGTAATGTGAAGGGGCTTTACAATGATTTTGAACGTGATATACACCTAACGACTGCTTCGCAGATGGCCACTCACGAAAAGTCCCAGTGTCTACCTGCATGACTCACGAATGCGCAGTCTCGCAACAGAAGATATCTGATCTCCTGGTACGAATACAAGCTCGTTCGCCGCTTGTGCAATAATCCACCAAATTGTATCTTGCAGATGGTGGGGACTTCATCCGGGACTTTATACTAATGAAACGAAACGACTTTAATACAGGGTTCAGCCCCTTAATTTCTATTTTTTTTTCTCTGTTGCAGTTCCCGAGATATTTGAAGTGCAGTAGGGATTCTGTCTTTCTCCACCCACTCACCAATACAGCCCGAAATCCAAGAAAAAGGGAGGTGTTGGCTACAGACGGAATGCTGGCTTACCTCACTGGTATGATGCCGGATCTGAGTTGTTTACTGAGAAGGTCTAGGATTCTGGTGCGCATAGGTAAGATGCACAATGAGGTCCAGATATTTGTCAAATATTGTGTGGCAAATTCGACACTTGGGAGGCCAGGAGTTATTCCGATGCTCTTTCCGGCAATGCGCGGCGGCGGCATGGCGACAATAGTACTGCTCCGCGCAAATGGGGCAGGGGCAGGGCGGCGGGTCCGCGCTGATATTGTCCTCGCCATCGGTGTCGAAGACTGAGACGCCGGCGCAGTCACAGGACGGATCAGGGTTGTCCTCGTGCGCCCGGTTGTGATGGACGCGCATTTGGTGCCTGGTGTTGCGGGTCCACCCGCACGGTTGGCCCGCGGACGGCGGCGCGAAGGTGCAGACGTACCGCCCGCTGATGGGGTCCCGCCGGTAGCGATACGGCTTGACCGTTGGCCGAATCCTGTTCGCGTTGGCCCGGTTTTGCCGCTCGGCGGCGGCGGTGGTCTGGGCGTCGGTCCGCCACAGGGTGCCGCACCGCGGGCAGCCGTACGCCAGCGGCCGGCCGCGGCGCATCTCCTCGTTGCGCAGCTTGTCCAGGCAGTTCGGGTGGCAGCTCGCATCGCACATCGGACACTGCTCTTGGTCTGAAGGCGTCCGGTAGCTGCGCTGCGCTTCGGGCAGGCAACATCGGAGGCCGGCGGCGTCCGCGCCGCGGACTTGACGCACGTCGAACGCCCGCCGCGTCACTTCGTCGTCCGTGTACGCTGCAGCCTCCCGCAGGTGCGGGTGGTATTCAGCGTGGTATTCACCGCTTGCGCTGGATTCGTCGTCGTCGGACATTGTTCTTTACCGTTGCTTGGCTTTTGGATGTTCAGATTAGGTCACGCGTTCGCACGATCCCCGTGGGCTTTTGGTTGAGGGTGATGATGGGGTATGATAGTGGAAAAGGGGGACGGAATAGGACATCTTATTGGTTCTTTAAATACTCCAGTCCTCGGTGCAGATTTCCTTGTTCGAGGATAGGCTTAGCAGGTAGATGACGGCTGTTTTGGGGAGCTGAAAAGGGAGATTTCCGACGCGTTGTTTGTTGATTAGATGGAGAGGTACCTTTTTGTGTATTCCTAGAGGAAATAAAGGCGGTGTCCGAGTGAAGAGGGAGAATGTCATTCCGGCTTCTACTGTACCGAATTAGCTAGCCAGGCGAATACCTCCAGCAGGGATCGTGGTGTCTTTGTCTTTAGAGACCCAGTGGTGGGTTAATCGAGAAAGTCCCGTACTGAGGCTCATGCGCCTGACTTGGTGGCAGGATCTCGCTTGATGTATGGGTTGGTCGAGGAGGCCACCGGTATCTTTGGGGCGGTTTTGTGTTTCCTGTGGAGTGCGTGGGTTGAGGATTTGTTCTGGATGCTTGATTATGGGACTGGAACTGTGGGGCCATTCACGCAATGCGGTACAGTGTACTGTAGCAGAGATCAGAGACTTACAGGTTCAACGTGTTCTCTACTTGGATAGTTTGCGAAAAGAATAGAAAATGTGAAGAATGAACCCTAACGGTGGCACAGGATTTTCTTGGGTGGTGAATACCTGTGGGCATATCTATATTGGCTTTGCGGACTGACTGGTTTCGCCGGGCGATACCAGTATACGCTTTTCTGCTTTTCTTGGGGTTACTTGTGATGTGTGACGATCATGTTGAAGGCTGTGTTAGTTTGTAGTTTGATTATGTCTTTGTTTTGTTGTTAATACAGCTTCTTTTGAGATGCTGTCGTCGTGAAGAAATCAAGTTGTAGCCGGATGGGGATTATATTTAGCCTGAATTTGGGTGTATTATGGTTTAGGTTGAGGGAGGGGGTTGGTTCTTTTATCTATACTGATACATACCAGTTGGTTAATATCGTGCATGTCTGGCTATAATTCCAAAGGTGGTAGTTGTTGATGACAGTAAGGTGCAGCATATATGTGTTAAGCACTACACTGCGGACGGCGCCTGGCGGATTTTGTTTGGATGTAGGGCTCAGGATGATAGTATGCCTAGATTGTAAGGCAACGTAGGGCTCGCCTGGGTGTAGTGATTCTCTCTCAGCCACTCCCCTGTGTGTTACGCAGCATCTGGATACCTTTGCGATTCGCGTAGAATAGGGGAGTTGAAGGATTCGGAATCAGGGGTCTGCTGTATGTCTTGATGTATCGATCTTCATCGCTTAGAATGTGCAGTGCTGAGCGTCATACTAAGAATGTAGTCTGCAGCAGCACAGACCCATTGACTCCCTAGGCAGTACACCAACCCACTCCAGATCACTCGCGTGCAGTGGGACGGCTAGCTATCGAGGTGATCAACACCCCATCCCTCAGCCAAAGCACCTTTAGCTGCCCCACTGTCGAGTCGCACGGCGCATCCAAATCGACAATAAACACCAATAAACCAGTCAGGCGGGAGATCGGCCTAACCAAAAGCCGCAGGGATTGACAGTGGGGAGGGGGCTCGCGAACGATGATCGTCTCTCGTCACACATACTTTAGATCGAACTCTCCCTCCCTCCCTCCCCAGCGCAGCAGCGGTGCTAAGCGAAGTTCTCGTCAATTCTATCATCGCAAATGGAAACCAAGAACGAACCCTCCACGACTAGAAGCCAGTTCGTGCTGTGTTTCGACGGCACAGGCAACACCTTCCGGGCCGATGGCACAGAAACCAACATCCTACGAATCTGCCGGATGTTGCAGCGCGGGGATGATCAGCGTACGCTCCCCCCCCGGTTGAGATTTTGTTGTGACGTGACCGCAAAGCTAATAGAATTGTAATGTGTAGTGGTCTGCTACCAACGTAGGCTCCCACCCTCCCCCCTCCCCAGGTAGAAAGCCTAACCCCCGAAAAGCAGGAATCGGCACCACCATCACCCCCAGTGCCCTCGCCGCCACCCAACTCCACAAGACCCTAACCCAAGGCAAGAGCAAAACCCTCAGCCAAGCGCTGGGCCACACCTTCGACCAGCACGTGCTGGGCGGCTACCGCTTCCTCATGCGCCACTACCGCACCGCCACGGACATCTACATTTTCGGCTTCTCGCGCGGCGCCTACACGGCGCTGTTTCTGGCGGAGATGCTGGACGCGGCGGGCCTGTTGGGCCCGGACAACGAGGAGATGATCCCCTTGGTGTGGGAGGCGTTCTCGCAGTTGAAGCTGACGCGGTATCAGACGGCTGAAGCGCAGGAGAGGGCTGCGACGTATCTAAGGCACTGTCGGGAGACGTTGTGTCGGCCTGTTCGGCCGGCGAGGTTTCTGGGGCTGTTCGATACGGTCAATAGTGTGGCGGAGTTTGAGGTGGTCAATGACGGGAGGTCGAATGCGAGGGTGGTGAGGCATGCGGTTAGTATCGATGAACGGAGGGTGAAGTTTCAGCCTGTGCTTTTGGGGATTTATGGGAGGGGGGAAAGGGGGCAGAGGGCTGAGAGAGTGTTAGATGAGCTGTGGCATGGTGGTGTTGGTGGTGATGATGATGACGCCCAAGATTTCGAGGAAGTCTGGTTCCCCGGCAACCACGCTGATATTGGGGGCGGGTTCCAGCGTGGACCGCGGGAGCGCACGCAGATCAGCCACGTTCCGCTTGTCTGGATGGTGCGGGAGGCGCAGCGGGCTGGGCTGCGCTTGGATCGCGAGAAGATGAAAGCGATGGGGTGTCTGGAGGAGGAGCTGGGGGTGTCGTCGTCGTCGTCGTCGCCATTCCAGGCTGCGCTGGTCGACTCCTGCACGCAGGGACTACTGCATTCGTCGCTAGATGCTGGGGACGGGGTCTCGCGGAGTACGGCCTGGCTGTGGCGGTTCATGGAGTGGATTCCTATACGGCGGGCAGCGATGCAGAAGGATGGGAGGTGGGCGCTGGTCCACTGGCCGCCGCACCGCGGGGCCCCGCGCGATACGCCGTTGGATGCGAAGTTCCATGGCTCGACGATTAGGCGCATGAAGGCAGATTCTGAGTATCGACCGGGGAATGTGATTATTGGGGGGAGTGGGATGAATTGTCGACGTGCTCCAGAGAGGTTTGGGATTGGGGAGTGGGGTGTTGTAGCGGTGGTGGAAGTCTGGCCAGCGAGATCTACATGAGGAAGTTGCCGGGGCAGTCGTGAGCTGAGAGATAGGCTCTTGGTATGCGAGAATATGCGGAACAGGGTGATAGGATTGTCCAGTGTTCCTGGAGGGTTCTCAGAGGGGGTGGAGTAGGAACGACGCAAAGGAACATGATGCCATGATCTAGATGTCTCACTAAAATCTGACATCCGATCACTCACCTGCGGCAACAACTGGCTGCCTGGTCTCCATCCCCTGGCGTGTGGCTTGACCTATATAGAACAAGCCAAAGACCCTGAGAATCGCGGAAATAGCTGGAAAAGTGTTACATTGCCGGCATTAGCCCGGAGACCGGGGCTGTCTGCCTTGTGACCCTCGATCTCCGGCCATGTCCGCAAACCGGGAATGTTTAAATATTGCCAGCTCAACCCGTTGCCCATCCATCTCCAAGCTCGTCAAGCTCGTCAACACACAAAGACTACTAACAACCCGAAAAAATGTCCTCAATCAAGACCGTGGCCCTCGCAGGAGTAAGCCCTAACTCCCCCGAGCCACCCCCCAACCAAAGCTCAAGCTAACAAGCCCCAGGCAAGCGGCAAGGTAGGCAGCCAAGTTCTTCACGCCCTGCTCGCCCAGGACTTCACCGTGACCATCCTCACCCGCAAGCCTGCAACCGCAACCACCTTCCCCGCAGCAGCCACCGTTAAGCAGGTCGACTTCGCCTCTCCCGCCTCCCTCACCGCAGCCCTAGCCGGCCAAGACGCCGTGATCGACACGACCTTTTCCCCGGACATCGACACTCCGCTCCGTCTCATCGACGCCGCCGCCGCAGCCGGCGTCTCTCGCTTGTTCGTCCCTACCCTTCACCTTTCCCCTTCTACCCTCTTCATCAAGCTTCCCCAACTAACCAGAACGCCCCTCATCTTTGCGCACAGCATAACAAGCGACTTCGGCCTCGACCCCACCAACCCAGGAATCCACGCGCTCCCCGTTTTCGCCCGCAAAAAGGCCGCCTACGAAGCCGTGCAACGCCACGCCGCCGCATCCACACTAACCTACACCGTCGTCGCCTGCGGAGTCTTCCTAGACTGGGCTCTGAGGTCTGGCTTCGCAGGTCTGGACTTTCCCCGCCGAAAAGTCCGAATCTTCGGCACCGGGGACAACGTCGTCCCCTGGACGACGCTGGAGGACGTGGGCCGCGCCACGGCGGCGGTGCTGCTGCACCCGCAGGAGACGCGGAATCGGGCGGTGTATGTGCACTCGGTGTATTTGTCGCAGAGTCAGTTGGTCGGGGTGGTGAAGAAGGTGCTGGGGGTGGAGGGGTGGGAGGAGACGAGGGAGAGGGATATGCGGGGGTTGGTGGAGGGGGCGTTGGCAGACCTCAGGGAGGGGAGGGAGGTGACGGCTGCGACGTTTGAGGTGCAGATTCAGTATTGTATCGCTACGCGGGAGTTGGCGTATCCGTGGGAGAGGGATGATAATGGGTTGTTGGGGGTGAGGGAGTGGGGGTCCGAGGAGGTGGAGGAGTTGGTGCAGAGGGTTGCTGGTGGAGTCTGAGTTAGGGCTAGAGCTGTCGGGGGCTTATTGTGCTATGCGTGGTTTTCAAAGGGGGTTTGGATATATGTAAGGATCTATCTCGCTTTGATGTATTGTCAGTGGTAACAACACCTCACTCGATATCAACACATACGTCTACCACGTTGCAGTGAGTCAGTCCATATTCTTTCCTAGTGTCAAATCCTACTTCTCGGATTCTGTGCTCTGCTTTTCGAAAGATACACTCTCAGCCCCCTTCTGTCTGTCCTCACACTGACCATTCTCCTCACCCTTCTCATTACCTGAAAGAGGCTTACGCATGTAATTTGCTTAGAGCAATGTGACTTGTACCCTACCATAACTTTCTGGATTACAGTCGCTCGCTGCGGATCCCAAATCCACCAGTGTACATACAACTATACCATGCCTTCAACTGCTCAGCCCGCTGGACTCACATACCCATGTCTCGAGAGATCAAGCCGAATTGCATCAACCATAGAGAAGATGAAGCCTAGAACAATGCGACATACGCTACGGCGGCAATAACACGAACCCAAATCAACGAATCAGCCCCACGCGCGTCCCATTGCGCGAACACAGCGTGAGGCCCCGACTCTCCTCCCACGGCCCGGGATCCCGACTCTCCAGTCCACGGAACTCTTGCACCATGCGAACCAGCACGTAGCTCGCCTCGGTCAACGCGTACCGCTGCCCGATGCAGATCCGCGGCCCGCCGTTGAATGGCAGATAGCCCCAGCGCAGCCGCAGCTGCAACTTGCCGTCCTCCCAGCGCTCGGGGCGGAAGTCGTCGGCATCATCCCCGTAGAGATCGGCCCGACGGTGCATGGCGTAGAGGTTGTAGGCGACGAGCGTGCCCTTGGGCACGAACGCGGGGGAGAGGCCGTCGTCGCCGCCGCCGAGGGGGAGGACGGTGTCGCGGATCGCCTCGCGTTGGTTGCGGGGGACGACGGGGTGGAGACGGAGGGCTGGGGCATTCTTTCCTTAGTACCACACTGTACGCAAGAGGGGATCAGGGGATAGTGAACATACACTCCTTAATACAGCACTCCACAAACCTCAACCCCTGCAACTCCTCATAATTCGGCGGACGACCCTGCAAGCACCCCACCTCGCGGCGCAGCCTCGCCCAGATCGCGGGGCTCTTCGCGAGCATGAAGAACAGATTCCCCAGCAGACTGGCCGTGGTATCCTGTCCGGCCAGCAGCACGGCCATCAGCTCGTCCAGAATGCGCTCTTTATCCGCCGTCCGCGCCGCCAGCTCGTGCGAGAAGATGCGCTTGCCCTTGGGCTTTTCCCCTTCCACCGCGTCCACGTCCACCTGATCGTCACCAGTCTTGCGCATCTCCACCGCACGCACCGCCTCGTCCACAAACACGCGCACGAAATCCCGACAGCGTCGGTTACACTTTTCCGCCTTGCGATCGCGGTAGAACGCATTCAACCAACCCAGCGTACCCCGCACCAGCACCGCCTTCTGGGCATACTGGAACGCCTCCGCAAAGCCGACCCCCTCTTTTCGGGTCTGACCCACCGGCGTGCGGAGCGTATGCACCGACTCCCCGAACAAGAACCCCGTCGCAGAGTCGATCGTATACTTGAAAAACCACTCCTGCAGGTCGACGGTAGCCCCGTCCCGCGGCAACACAGTCCACAGATCCTGGATGAGCTCCTCCAGCGCGGCGAGGTCGGCGACGACCTGGTCCCGCGCGAAGCTGGGGCGGAGCAGGGCGCGCGAGGCCGCCCAGTGCGCGCCATCGCTGTTGAAGATGCCCTGGCCCAGCAGCGGGCGGAAGGGCTCGGTGCGGTGGCCGAGCCCGTAGTCCTGGAAGTTGATGGACAGGATGGTCTTGATGTTCTCGGGCTCGATGGTCAGGATGATCCGGTGCTGCAGCTCGCGCGTGGTGAAGGTGCGCCCGTACCGTGCGAAGAGCTCGCAGCCCCGTACTAGGATGCGGTGCGCGCGGATGGCGCGGATGGTGCTGGGGAGGGTGTCTAGCCCTAAGAACGGGTCGCGGTTGAAGGACTGCGTGATGGGGCGGCACCCATATTGTCGGGAGAAGTGGCGGTGGCGGAGGGTGCGGTGGATTCTCGTGAGGAGGTGGATGATGATGGGGGATAGGGCTGTTAAGAGCAGAATTATGAGTCTGGGGGGGAGGGTCATGGTTGCTATGGGGGGAGATGGAGAAGTGGATGGTTGGGATGCATGGTTGTTGCGGTCCAGGCAGAAGTTATACATGGAAATGAGTCACATGATGGCTTTAGTCGTGATCTTAGCAGTCTCTGGTATAGACCAGGATGAGGGTCGGTCCATTTAACTCGGTCTGACATGGCGTCAGCACGGTTAGTTAGTCCGTCGCATTGGAATTGGGATCAAGGAGAAGGCGGATCGGATCTTCCATGTAGGAATCTTCACAGCGCTCTATGCGGTTATGAGCCTTCCCAGTGAGCTTCATAGTCAACGATCTTGTTCTAGTGATCTGATAGCAAGTGTGGGACAATTGCGATAGGGGGTCACTTCGGATTTAAGCATCACTATCAACATCTTGGAAGATGTTGAAAGCGTGATGATGTATGCGCATTGTTGTAGCTTTGATCCTGCACTGCCCCGTGGCGGAAGGATCGAGCTAGAACAAGCTTATCATCTACAGGTGGAATCGCTCCTATAGTGCCTAAAACAAGATATTGTTGTCAGCAAGCAAGTAGCCAACCATAGTTATTGAAGAGTATTATCAAGCTGAAAGCTTGGGGAGAACATTGTACCGCAATACCTTATGATTAATAAACGTCTTAGTGTAATTAGGCCTACAATTCGTGCACAAAACCACCCTGGGCCCCACTCCTCCCTGCTTAAGCTCTAAATTACTAGCAGCTTGGATAGATTCTGAACACCTTGCCTTGTCGCAAGTCCGTTCTCAAGACTGATACAACAACTGAGCATCGATACTAGTCTTACTGGTGACTAGCAAGACCCGCATACAAGCGATGGCATTCCATTCATCTTCCCTGACTTCATCCCGGCCAATAGCCCTAACTCTACAGCTGAAGCACAATCTTCCCCACCTGCTTCCCCTGCCAGACATACTCGACCGCTTCCTCCGCCTTCTCAAACGGAAACACCGAGTCAATCAAATCATCTAATCGAGTCTGCGTCGCCGCCAGCGCCGCACAGAAGTCCTCCGTATCAAACTTCGAGCCCGCATTGATACCCCTGACACACGAATTAGCCAATCGCTCCCGACTCACGCACTCCACCCAAAGATCAAGCTTACCTCAAGACGACCCGCCGATCGATAATGACCGGCACCAACTCCGCCAGATCCTGCCCATTCTGCTTCCCCAGATACCCGACCTGGCTGACGACCCCGCCGCGCCGCGTGCACTTCATCGACCGCACGAGCGACGGCGTGCCCCCGTTCTCGACCACAATGTCCACGCCCACCCCGTCCGTCAACCGCAGCACCTCCTCCTCCCACGCCGGAGTCTTGGAGTAATTGACCGTCAACAACGGCGGCTCCGCATACTTCTTCTGCATGGCCGCCAGCTTCTCATCGCTCGACGAGGTCAAGATCACGCGCAGGCCCGCCGCGCGCGCAAGCTTCAGCGCAAACACACTCACGCCGCCGGTCCCTGCCGCCCATTTATCCGTTAGCGCAGCACTCTCCAAAAAGACAATAACCAAGAAAGGCAGACCCTGAATCAGCACCGTCTGCCCGATACTCATCCCCTTGAGCGCGGACCACGCCGTGACGCCCGCGCAGGGGATCGTCGCGGCGCTGCTCCAGTCGAGATACGTCGGAAGCTTGACGACCACCCTCTCGTCGAAGACGACGTGGTCCGCCATGACCCCGTCCTCGTCGGCCGCGAGCCAGCTCCGGCCCAGCTCCCGGCCGGACACGAACTGCGTGTCGATGATGGGGGCGACGCGGTCGCCGACGGCCAGGCTGGTGACCTTCTCGCCGGCCGCGAGGACTTCCCCTGCGGCGTCGTTACATAGGATCCCGTGCGGGAGGACGGGCCACGGGTTTCCGCCGTTGGCGATGTTGGCGTCCCGGTAGTTCAGGGCGATGGCGTGGATTTTGATCAGCACCGAGGTGGGGCCCAGGGGCGTGAGGGGTTCGTCGACTGCGTAGAGTTTGGGTGTGCCCGGGGTGTAGTCGTCTGTTCGGCGGAAGGCGCGGCGGGTTGTTGGGAGGGTGGGGGGCATCTTTGGCGGTTGGTATTAGGGGGTTTGTGAGGTGTTGTGAAGTGGTTGAGAGTGAAGTGTGAGAGGGGAGGGTGGGGGCGAGGATTTATGGTCAGGGGGGGTTGATGCCCCCGCATGGATGTGGGACGGAATTAAACAGGGTCAAGGAAGGTGTGGAGCTGTTTGCACGTCATTCCGATGGCAGAACGCATTTCCCCAGAATTCCTGATGCTTCTCTGCCAGAGTGGAGAACCGTGGGAATCTTGGTGGGGATTCGGGGAATGAATGGCATCAAATTAGGGCTAAGGCCGATCGGGTAATGAGATCCGCCCCAGGAGGGACAAGGTAGATTCATCTCACCAATCACTCGACTTATCTTTCTGCACAACACTTGCAATCGGCGGATAACATACTGGAAATAGTGATCTAATTCGATATCTCGAAGATAGCAAGGTTATCTCACTTGACAGCCAACCGTGCAGGACAATTCCTATTGCGGTATGTAAAATGAGAGCCATCTCGGGATGGTCTAGCCTCGCCGTTTGCGGCATGCATCCCCACTCCAGATGCTCCTTGCATATGCCTATCTCCGAATTTATCTGTGGCGTCCCAAAATCTATACAGACCGGTCTTGAAGCAGTTTATAATGCTGTAAACTTCCTCCGCTATGCGCAAGGGTTTCTCGTGCCCCTCCTATCTGAGTCCTCCGCACCCAGTCCCATCAAACCAAAACCACCCCACGCAGCACAATGTCAGAAGACAAGATAGACCGCAAACTAGAGGAAGCCGTCGAGGCCGACGTGCAGTCCTGCCCCGTGGAGCCCCTCGCGCCACAAGGCCTTCAGCGCCGACTGAACAACCGCCAGACCCAACTCCTCGCCATCGGTGGATCGATAGGCACCGCCCTGTTCATCAGCATCGGCAACGGGCTCGCCGCCGGGGGCCCCGGCAGCCTGCTGGTGGCCTACACCCTGTATGCGCTCGTAATCGCGTGTATCAACAACTGCGTAGCGGAGATGACGGTCCTGCAGCCCGTGTCCGGCGGCTTCATCCGGCTCGCCGGGAAATGGGTCGACGACGCCCTGGGGTTCATGGTGGGCTGGAACTTCTTCTTCTACGAGGCGCTGATGATCCCCTACGAGATCACCGCCATCAACCTGGTGCTGGGGTATTGGCGGGACGACATTCCCGTGGCGGCGGTCTGCGCCGCCTGCATTGCTCTTTACACGTACGCCCAGAAGCCTCCACAAACTGCTACTAACTCACTACGATCAGCATACCTACCCCCAACCCCTACAAGCCAGAAACTAACCCCTGCCACAGCGTGATCAACTTCCTCGCGGTGCGCGCCTACGGCGAGGCCGAATTCTGGCTCTCGAGCGGCAAGATCCTGCTGATCTTCACCCTCATCTTCTTCACCTTCATCACCATGGTGGGCGGCAACCCGCAGCACGACGCCTACGGCTTCCGGCACTGGCGCCACCCCAGCGCGTTCGCCGAATACCGCCATCCCGGAAAGACCGGGCAATTTGAGGGCTTCCTGGCCGCCCTCTGGTCGGCAGCCTTCACCATCGTGGGACCGGAGTACATCTCCATGTCGGCGGCGGAGGCGCAGCGGCCGCGCACCGTGGTCAAGGCCGCCTTCAAGACCATCTACTGGCGCTTCGGGCTGTTCTTCGTGCTCGGCGCGACCTGCGTCGGCATCGTCGTGCCCTGGACGGACCCGACCCTCCAAGCCATCCTGCACGGCCAGAGCCGCGCCAGCGGGGCCGCCGCCTCGCCGTACGTGATCGCGATGGCCAACCTCCAGATCACGGGGCTCCCGCACCTCGTGAATGCCCTCCTGATCACCTCCATCTTCTCCGCGGGCAACACCCTCACCTACTGCGCCACGCGCTCCCTATACGGCCTCGCCCTCGAGGGCCGCGCGCCCCGCCTGCTCACCAAGACCCGCAACGGCGTGCCCGTCTACGCCTTCGGCGTCGTCATCTGCTTTCCCTTCCTCTCCTTCCTCCAGCTGTCCAACAACTCCGCCAGGGTGCTCAACCTGCTCGTCTCGCTCATGACGGCGGGCGCCTTGATCGATTTCTTGGTCATGTGCATCACCTACCTGCAATTCTACCGCGCGTGCCAGGTGCAAGGCCTCGACCGCGCGACCTTGCCGTATGTCGGGTGGGGCCAGCCGTACTGCGCGTGGGTCGGGCTGGTGGCGATGGCGTTCGTGCTGCTCGGGTACGGCTATACGGCGTTCGCGCCGTGGGATGTGCAGGCCTTCTTTGAGAACTATACCATGCAGCTGGTGGCGCCAGTGCTGTTTTTCGGGTGGAAGTGGGCGAAGGGGACTACGCTGCTCCAACCGGAAGAGGTGGATTTGGTGTGGGAGGCGCCGGCGGTGGATGCGTATGAGGCGAGCTTCGAGGGGCCGATGGCTGGGTTCTGGGAGGAGGTGGTGGGGTTGGTGTGGCGGAGGGGGAGGGGGAGTAGGGTTGAGGGGTGAGAGTTGCTTTGTCTGATTGGGGGCTTGAGGTGGAACATTGTTAGATGTGCTTGTGGTCCTTGGGGTGGATACGTTTGTAATATCTTGGGTGGGAGATGGGCGTTAGAAAAGCGATAATGTTCCCATCTGCGCTGCTCGTTGGGCTAGCCCTATGTTTGGCCATCTGTCCGCTGATACACCCCACAACAAACAACTCGCACGCTCCCTTGCAGGAGGTATTTTCTACCAAAGTCATAGCTCTGGCTTCAGCTTCATGTCAGGAGACACCTGGTCACCACAGACATGGTGACGTATATACGGAGTAACATTCTAAGTGGCTTAGGAGACTCCTCGTTTCACGACTGACTAGGAGCCTAGCACCTCTACTGGGCGGAAATATGATCCAACAGGCATGAACATCAAGCTGCAGAGCAATGAATGCACTTGAGGGTAAGACTTGCCAATTACATCTTCAATTATTTCTCAATTGCCCCGCAAACCCGTCATCTTGATAACGAGGGTCTCAGGACAAAGCCTCAAGATGCTACCTCCCCCTCGGAGAAAAGCAAGCCTACCCCGCGTATCTCCAATGCAGTGAGAGCACCGAAAGCCCTACCGCAAATCGGCCTGCCTGCCTGTCTAACCAAATCAGGTATATTGGATGAGAGCTGGGCGCCAGATGCATGAGGCAGATCCCCGCGTAAGCTGAGCCTCTCATATCACTCACCCCTCCCACCCCCGCACGCATACTCTTATCTTAACATCAACAGGCTAAGTTAGATAACTTCACCCACATACTCAACCCTATTTCCCAACGCACATTCAGCTTCACCCACAGCCCGAATCACCACCCGCCATGTCCACATCCACCCCGTCCACATCCCACACAGGCACCTGCCTCTGCCGCGCCATCCACTTCACCGTCACCGGCCCCCCCACCGCAGTCTACTGCTGCTACTGCCGCGACTGCTCCCTCGGTGCCGGGGGACCCTGCCAGATCGTGAGTCCGCCTAACACCCATCAACCCCCCACCCCCTTTTTCCCAATCTCCAAGGTAATCCCATTCTAAAAACACAGACCGCACGCTACCCCCGCTCCCAATTCACCCTCGACGACACACAAGGACAGCTACGCACCTACGCGATCACCGAGACTGCGAGCGGGGCCCCCAAGCACAAGTATTTCTGCGGGATGTGCGGATGCACCGTCTACACAGTCCCGCACGCGACCGAGGGCGGGGGGATTGTTGTGGTGCGGCCGGCGTTGATTCCTAATGGGTGCGTTTCTTTCATTGAGGTTGGATTGAGTTTGTATGGTGTTGACAGAGATGCAGATTGGAGATCTTCCGGCCGCAGATTGAGTGTTTTACGCGGCATCGGCCTGGGTGGTTTGCGGGGTGTGAGGCGGTGGGGGAGAGGTTTGAGGGGAGTTCGAGGGGTTAGGGTTTTGGTCTGGTGGTTGGATTGCAGTTATCAACGTGTCTGGAACAGGGGTGAGAGGTGGGGGCAATTGGGGATATTTTGGAACGTCGTTTGAGAAACGCTTTCTGATCGCAAAGGATCTACAGATCGATTCGTATCGGGTGCTGTCTGCATTGTCTTGGTATTTGCGGATACGGAGGTGTTTTCCTGGGTTGTTGATGGCCACTCGCATTGAGATGATTGAGCTAGTAGACTGACAGGCACCTGCGGTGGCGAATTTTGCCTTTTTCGAGATACTCTGGACATTGTAGGGCGCTCTGCATGATAGGCACTTGGTCGAATTTACCCCGCAATACCTGGTCTAACGAGATGATGTTGGGCTGGCGTGGCCAATAATCTCGACAAATCCATCCATCAAACTGGATGGGGCAATGTGGAATGCAGTAGATAAGCTCAGGCTCTCATCTTTGATACTGCACTCGGCTTAGTGACCAGCAACCAGCATTTAGCCGAGTAGATCAAGAAGACGCTTCAAAGGTCGTAGGCATCCCAAACGGGCAAATAACTCGCAACCCCAGAAATGGGCGGATTGTCTGCCCTTTGGGTGCTGCAAGACCGCACGACTCATCTTCACAGCCAAGCCCTGAGACCACGACCCTTTATGAAGAACACGGTACATGCACAATATCTCACCTGACCACTGTCAGGGTATATGAGACAGTCTTTCCTGGCTATCGGCCGGACCATCGAAGCCACGCATCGGATTTCTCGTCTTTCAACTACACACCGCTGGGCCAGCAAAATGTCCACCCTCGAAATCACCCGCATCGACGTCTACCAAGTCGATCTCCCCTACGCCGGTGGCGTCTACCACCTCTCCGGCGGCCGCACCTACACCAGCTTCGACGCGACCATTGTCCGCCTCACCACTAACACCGGCCTCGAGGGCTGGGGCGAAAGCACCCCCTTCGGCGCGACGTACATCGCCTCGCACGCGCGCGGCGTGCGCGCGGGCATCACCGAGCTCGCCCCGCACCTCCTCGGCCTCGACCCACGACGGGTCGACCGCATCAACGAGGCGATGGACGCGGCGCTGGTGGGCCACGCACATGCCAAGACCGCCCTCGACGTCGCCTGCTGGGATATCTTCGGCAAATCGGTCGGCCTGCCAGTCTGCGAGTTGCTCGGGGGTCGCACCAACACGCCCATGCCGGTCATCAGCTCGATCCACGTGGGCGAGCCGGCCGAGATGCGGCAGCGCGTCGCCGACCACCGCGCCCGGGGGTACCGGGGCCACTCGGTGAAGGTCGCGGGCGATGATCCGGCCGCGGACGCAGCGCGGATTACCGCCTCCTTGCAAGATCGCCAACCCGGGGAGTTTTTCATCGTCGATGCGAACGGCGGGCTGACGGTGGAGATGGCGCTGCGGATGCTGCGGCTGGTCCCGCCGGGGCTGGACTTCGTGCTCGAGGCCCCCTGCGCGACGTGGCGGGAGTGCCTCTCGCTGCGGCGGCGGACCGACGTGCCCATCATCTTCGATGAGTTGGCCACGGACGATGCGTCGGTGATCCAGCTCGTGGCGAACGACGCCGCCGAGGGCATCGGCTTGAAGATCTCCAAGAACGGGGGGTTGACGCGCGGCCGCAGGCAGCGGGATATCTGCCTCGCGGCCGGGTATACGGTCAGCGTGCAGGAGACCACGGGGTCGGATATTGCGTTCGCGGCCATCGTGCATCTCGGTCAGACCGTGCCGGAGCGGTCCCTGCGGTGTGTCCTGGAGAGTCGCGATATGGTGGCGCTCAAGACGGCGGATGGGGAGTTTGAGGTGCGCAATGGCAGGATCTCGGCGCCCACAGCGCCCGGGTTGGGGATCACGCCGCGCTTGGAGGTGTTGGGGGAGCCGGTGGCGAGTTACTTTTAGGTTGCTGCTCGAAGAGATTTATAGCGTGATTCGGTATAATACATCGCGTATCTCGAAGTGTCATGGTGCCCGTGAAATTGCTGTCAGGAACAAGGTCGGTGGGATCTATCTCGTAGGGGCTGAAGCATTAATTTTCCCTGGATTTTGAGTTCGTGTTATGGGTGATTTCATCGAGCCGGATACGTTCTGCCCTTGCCATTCGGCATCCTCCCGGTGTGCTTCCTTGCATTTGGACCATGGGATATGGGAAGCTGTATCATGCGCAAAGCACATTGATCTGCCACGAGTCGTATCTTATCACTGATTTGCATGTTCAGCATTCTCGACCAGGGTTGAAGATTTATCTTCCACGTTGGGAGGCGAGGACCTCTGTTGCCGATGTTGAGATCTGTCGTTGTCGAGATGCAGTCTTATATCGGCAAGACTTGCTTTGCTGCGAATGAGGTCCAACAAAGGCGCAATATCCGCGTCTGAACTGTTCTTCAGAGCTTGGAACAGCTCGACCAGAGTATCCCGTTCCGCCCGCATTTCTTCAAATCTCCGCCGAGAGGTCGAGCTCTGTCGCCCGTCTTGGTCCGTGTGGAAGGTACAGGCGAGTCGATGCTTGGTACAACGTTCGCAGGCAGCGGCCTCGTCCCTAAATCGGCACTATCGTCATATTAACCATGGTTAGGGATCAATGAGAAAGCAAGGGATTGTTACTATTGTCTTTTGTCGCTGACACTCGCCGCACGATTCCCACCCCTTGCGGAGGCGGGCTGTCCTAACCTTGGGCCTAGTAGAAGATGAAGAGAACGGGAATGATGGGGCTGGGATGATGGGCTCCATAAAGAAGAGCTTGCATGTGTAACATTTGATCGCTCAGTGGTTCTGCTCATAACCAGACCAATTTGAACAATCTCTGCTAGGGTGGAAGGAGGTCGCCCGACGCGACTTTGAATTTTCTTTTCCAGTCACGGGTGCGTGCCGGCGCGTTAGAATCTCGGATTCTTTATCCGATCATGTTTGAATCGGCAAACAAACATCTTCCCCAGTCTCTTATTCATTCCAATTTTTCTGCTTTTTTGCGTTTTTTGTTTCATTGTTTACGTCTTTTTTTTTCCCTTTTTTTTCAGCACAATCACTTGTCAGGTCACCTCGGAAACCTCATCCATCTTATTTCACCAACTACCAGCAAGCAAGTCTTCCATCCTAAACTGCAGCTTATTGCTCCATACCTCAATGACTTTGGATCCATGATTTTCACTTACCTGAGTGAGCGACACGGGTTACGGCTCCCAAGAATTATGCTGAGTCAACAGACAATCTAGTCATCCACTTACCGTTCAATAAAACCAGCAGTACCGACAACGGCCATTTCTCTTGTACCTCCAGCTGCTGTGGGATGCGTTTCACAAAATTTATAACATCAGACAGCTCATAGGTAGCCAAACGCTGAATGTAGAGGCAAATCTTCTCCAAACTAGCGAGAGATCCCTAGGCAAAGAGTATTGTCAGGAATGAGGGTACAGAAGCCCGGTGTCTGCTCGACCCGGAAGTTGAGAACCTCGTCCGCGACCTTTGATCTCAGGGTGATTCGATTATCAGAGCATTCGCCCTGCCGGTCCCCACAGACTGTGCCGTGCAAGGTAATCCGCCAACCCCTGATCCTCGGACTTACCTTCTCGATACTGGGCTTCTGGGTAAAAGAATACTTTGCTTGCATACCTAGATGAGATGTTCTTTTGGTGGAGATATGGTCGAAGCCAGCAGGGCTATGTATGGAACTTAAGTGTTGAGTCACTATTTAGGAGCTCAATGCTGCTTGTTCTGTCTTCTCATACGATACTCAGAGGCTCCCCGGAGAAGGGTTTCCAGTGCAATATATCCTAAGTGAAAGGTCTAATCCAGATCCATAGGCTATCTTTTTGGCACTGAATTCTTCTCATTAAAGAACTATCAAGGCTGGGCTCGTGGTAGCTATGACTATTTTGATGCACCCGGATCTCGTCTTTCACCCGTCGATCAATGTAGGTAATACACAGTGTATGGTTCTTATTGTGATCGGCCAGCTGCCGTGGGGCTGTCTATTTCAACTGGCGAAGGTCTTCTATTTCCATAGAAGATGCATAATTCACCGAGTGTGCTAGTCAAAATAGAAAGAACATTATCGATGAAGATAAGCTATAGAAAGACTGTCCGCAAGGCAGTGAATATACTGTAGTAAACGCTTATGCCCTCACAAAAGCAATCGATTCCCACAGAACCCCACCACGCAACGCAACCTGACATTCCATATCATACGAAGGACAACAGTGCCCCATTCGCGCTGGTCACGACCCGCGAAGCAAGATGTCGTCATGCAGCCTGCATACTGCAGTCGAATGCACCTTGCAGCGCCCAAAGGGCAGCTATGCGCAACACCCACATCTCCGCCCGCATATATAGCCCTAACCCCGCGACCGTCCACCACGATTCCTCATTTCCCCCCTCGACCCAGCTTCAACATACCTTCACCTCCACCTTTGGAACTGTATATCAAACAACATGTCCTTCCACACCTCCTGCCAGAACATCCACCTCATCAAGGAGGACGGTCGCACCATCCTCCACGCCGAGGTCCGCCGCCGCAACAACGAGATGGTCGCACGGACGTTTCCCTTGGATCGGCACATCGGGAATGCGAACGGTCAGTCCAGCTGTACCCAGTATCCACCTTCCCCGAGTTGAAATCAAAACATAATTTGAGTTGAGATTCTCTGGAAGGATCAGTGAAGACTGACAGCTCGAACCACAACAGGAGGCTTCCAATGGGGCGGACATGACTTCAGCCACAGCGCACGCGACATCGAACTCGAACAGACCGAGCGGGGGCCCCGGCTGACGGCCTTTCTGAAAGGTGCCGGCGGGGAATACCGGGAGTTGCAGGGCTTGTACCTGGCCGATCGAATCAAGAATGAGGACGGAAACCTGATCTATTTGGTGGGGTTGGAATTGTTCTCTGAGTGTGGAGCGGGTTACTGACTTTGTTTATCTAGAATTGAGTGATACGACTCGTAAGGATTGGGGCTGATAGGTTCGGATCATCTCTTCAGGCAGCAGCATACTAGGTAGCGGGGGTACATAATGGTATTTTGATAGACTGCTGAATTATGTTGTGTCTGGTGATGTATTGATGAGGGTAGACACTACAGTGCTCTATGGGTATGATTCACATGCGTCTTGATGAGGGGTACGTAGTAAGGGTGATCGGAGGGTCACGGAAGAGCATACTAGCTACTGCTATGGAGAACACGCTGCTTGAATGAATTCCACGCGGGCTCTACTGCACACAGTAACAGGGAGTCTAGGTAGGATCTTTATGTTATAGCGTAGAATAAACCTTTGCTCTGTTGCCACGCGAATAGATTCTGACTGCAAGATATCTCACAGCGATACATTAGCAATATCACTTACTCAGCCCCCCAAGCCAATTGACGACATGTCCAAAAAGCCTTATCGTCGGGACTCCATTTGGAATCGACGGGAACCTCTCTTAGAGATTGACACGCAACCAGTTTTGGTCCGGATGACAATCCGACGGAAATTCATTCCGTGGAGGAGGAGAACAACGAGATTAGAAAAGGGCCGTGTAACCCACTCGCATTAGTTTCCTCCTTGCACAGGAGAAGGAAGGCATATCACAGACAATGGTTGATAAGAAGGTAGGTCAACCACACAGCCGCCGGCCCTCGGAGGCTCCAAGCTCACCCGCTGATCATACATAGAGAATCTACTACAGCTACAAGAGCATCGAGGCGTACGACAAGTACGATGACAATGTGAGGAAGTGAGTGCAAGTCAACCTCGAATCCAACCATTCTGATGCGGCTGATTCCAGACCCACAACAGAATCATCCAAGATGATACCGACCAGGACATCTGGATCTGCAACCGAGCGCTACCTCCGACTTGCTACCCCCCGTAAGCCTGTGAGCACTGAATTGATTGTTTCAGAGACTGACGGTATCTTTCAGGCCTCTGAGTGAGGAGTGCATCAACAAACTGAAGGAGCTGAGTGATGATGTGATTGTTAATGAAATTGAGGATTAGTGGTTGGGGTAGATGCAATAGTCAGAATCCCGTTGCGTTGGCTTGATGATTAGTGGCTGGCTGCTCTGCGGTTCTACCCTGCCATGTAATCAAAGATTGGTATATTCATCTCTTCTAAAGCCATGACTTTCATGAATCGGTATCAAGTCACAATGCCTATCCGATATACTATCACACAGAATTCGAGTCCTACACCGCACAGATCAGATGTAATGACGGTGATCAGCCATTAATGATTGAACATGCAACCTTCATTTTCCATGTCCCGCAGGTTGCTAGGAACAAGTGCAGATCAAGAAAGCGATCGAGGGTGTGGTAGATAAAACGAGAGGGCCAGCGCCTATAGAATCTGGTTGTGGTGTACGCGGACCTCAGTGCCCACAGGTCTTAACCACGAGATATCCTTCTCGCTATCCGAGAAGTGAAGACAAAAACTCAGTTTACCCATGTCAAAAAAAGACCATTCCTTAAGAACTAAGACGCTACATCTTCAAGACGTCAGCTTGCTCTCCCGCAGTAACTCCCGAGCATTGACTCACGGTTTTGAACCACTTCCATTGTTCCACTGCCACTGGGCCAGAATCGTACCGGCTGCTCATAGCAATCAATCAGTAAGTCATACCACTGTCAGCTTCCAGGTCCACTAGGTAATCGCTCTCACACTGCATTTTACGATGATCACTGATGAGCTGGGCTATGGACTCAGGAAGCCTTGTCTGATGGCACTCACGTACTAAATTTTTCAAAACCTCAGTACGGGCCGAAAATTATCTCGGGGCCTGAGAGACACAAGCGAGAATATAGCAAGATACCTACACTCTAGGTTCCCGAGTAATAGGTTCCAGGTCAATACGGTCCATATTGTTGGTACCGCGCCGAGGTCCGTGTTACTGACTTTCCTCTACGCCGAGCTAATGAGAATGTTTCAGCCAGCAACCATCAGCCTCGGCAAGCGCCATAAAAATATCGGCTCAAGAATATACTCTGGCCGACGTTTCTCTTTGACGAGCGCTTTGGTGGCAATGCAGGAAAGCCATGCAGGATCGATGTTCATGCACATGTTGATCCAGTCCCTAGCTCGCATCGCTCTGGAAAAGGGATCGCCGCATAGCCCGATTTACCCTGTTGAAAATGCAGAGGCCTTGAGGATAAAAGCTTGATGCACGACGCGCATAGCGATCTGTGGGGGTGACATTGGCTCCAGTCGATCTTAATTGTTGTTACTTCAATCCTAGCTAAGGCATACCAAATCCGTGTCTGTATCCCCATTATGATAAGAATCCTGAATGAAGGTCATTGCTGAACCAGTAAACCTGGTTAGTGGTGGCATCTATCCGGAAATGTACGGCACGGAAGTGCTACCTAACAGTTCGCCAGTTGACTCACCTACCATGATATTTCAACCGTGAGATCCGCAGGTCGTAATTTTAGATATGCTGCCGCTTACACATCTGTGAACCCCCTTTTTCAACAGTGGCATCCGCTTCCCTTATATGCGCCATGGTAATCTCCGAGACCATATCCGCAAGAACCACGCGCACGTGGACAATGCGACCAAGGATACCTGGATCCAGAATGCAGTTCGCGTCGTGCAATTCATTCACAGCCACGCCGTGAGCCACGGAGACATCAGCGCGCGCAACTTCCTGGTGGCGGATGACCTCTCACTCAAGCTGTGTGGCTTTGCCGGCTCGGGCATCGGCGACATGCCGCCGCTGGTCACGGAAGAGGACCGGTATAGACTGTCTCCTGAGTCCCCTCGATCCACTCAGACCGATCTCTTTGCCCTGGGCTGTCTGATCTTCGAGATCGTGGCCGGGTACCGCCCGTATGAGGAAATCGGTGACGATGATTGGGAGACAATTGCACAAAACTACTCTCGAGGAATTTTTCCGCCGGTGGAGGGTATTCGATATGGAGACATCATTCATCAGTGCTGGACCTCCCGATACGCCAAGGCTGATTAGGTTCTCGCGGACATTGAGAAAGTCAGCTATGGTAGATCGAAGCAGGGAGTGAACTGGTTGGACGCCGAATTCAAGTTGCCCAGAACAGCGATTCTCTCACTGGGGATGCTGCCAGTTGGTATATTTCTCCTTTACGTCTACCGGAAACACCGGTAGTCCTCGAAAGGTGTGTGGAGCAAAACGTGTGAATCCAAATACCAGGGAGCGCACGCTCCGCTCTATGCCTAGGCAGAGTCTGCCCAGTGCAGTTTGTTTTCGTTTTACAAAGCATGCGATAGGGGAGACGTTACAAGAGTAGATTCAAACCCCTAGATGCACGTGATCCATTGGCCTTTCCATCCGGTCCTCCCGCTTCCAACAGGTACTATTTATCTTCATCTTTCCTTGTTGCCTGTCTTCCTTGTTACCTTGGGCCTGCAACTCAGTCAAAATGGCCAAACCTGTCTCTCCTGATGAAACCTTCTCACCGTCAACTCAAAGCCCAGAGATAAGCAGCAGAAGCCGCGATGATTCTATCCACCCCTCCTAGGCCGTCATCACGTGGACAATGGCCTCGCTCTGCTTATCCGTCCTGCTCATGAGGCGCGTAATCCAGGGTCGACATTGAGATGAATTCCGTGGGGAGATCCGAGAATGTTTCACGTGTGAATTGACTGACGTGACGAGGTTTCGGTTGCTCGATTGGATAAGATCGACGGGGCGTTCGTAACCCGATAGAGAGCACACAAGGCATGGCTCTCAGGGGGGGAGGGTGATATAAATTACCCTCTGTCCATATCATTCGAGTCGTTCATTGTATACCACTTTGATTACCTCACTCAAAATCGCATACATATCTCTTTACCCCTTGTTCAAATCCAAATAAGGACATTGGTATCATAAATTCCAACACGCCAACATTTCACCAACCGCCTGTAGTGAGTCCACCACTCTATATCGATCTTCATGTAACTACAAACAGCAACGACCAAGCACCACACTCCCAAAACCCAGTCCAACCCAGAGTGTTCCGTAACCGTTACCGTGCCTGATACGATCCAGCCAACAAGACATAATCAAAAATGCCCCCTACCCATCTGTGCACCGAACTCGAAGAACTCCGGCCCGAAGAGCGGGTCTGTGGGGCATAGGGCTAGAGGATCCGGCATAGCGATGAAGCCGGTATTGTTGTACACAGTCGGTAAGGCAATAGTCGCGTTAACGGAGGCGGAGGGCGAAGCAGGGTTTCGCTCTGTGGCTGGGTAACGTTTCTGCCCGGTCTGTTGGCGGGATCGCGTCACTCGGTAGGGGTACTCGAGTCGGGAGAGCCCGGGGTCTTCTTCTGGTTGTTGTTGGGATGGCTGAGATGATGGCTGGCACGAGCGCTGGTGGTCGCTTCTGCGGGACTGGCTTTGGGGTGTCGTTGTTGCTGCCGTTGTAGTTGCAGCAATGGAGGTGGGAAACTCGAGAACCTCCCAGAAGCCGGACAGTCGGACGCGGAAGTCCGTGCTGTGCTGGGTGCTTTGTTGGTAGGCTGTTGCGGTGTCGTGGATGAGTTGGTGGAGGGTGGTGGACTTCCATGCGTAAAGCAAATCAGTACCTGAGAGACTGCTTATGCGAGGGCAGAGCGGGGGAAGCAAGAAGAAAAATGGAATAGGGGCCAGGAGGAGAACGTACGAGTCTACGCAGCGCGGGCCAAATCGCTCCCAGCTGGTCGACCATATCGACGCAGCGCTGCAGCCGCTGCTTCTTAATTGCTCGCTCATCTGTCGACCCGGTGTATTGGAGCTGGAGCTCGATGGTGGCCACGATGGCAGCGCAGTACCCCACGATGGGATCAGTAACCCTGAAGGCTTTCTCTTCGAGGAGAATCAAGAGGTCGGAGATCCAGCGTGTGTGGTGGGAGATGAGGGAGGAGGTCTGCTGCAGATGGATCTCCGGCACGGGACACCTCTCTCGAGCACAGAGCATGACCAGGAGCGGGTGGTTCAAGAGGCAGACGGTGGTGTGGTACAGAAACCGACTGAGAAACCACGGCGCCCAGTACTTCGGTCTGCGTTGATGTCTTCCAGGGTCTGAGCCTCGGGATTGACCACTGCGTACCGATGGAAGGAAGGCAAGTTGGCCCCGATCTGGAGCAGCAGTGACATCCGCTGGGAATATGCGGACTTGTACGACCACGGCGGGGGTCCGTTGTTGGCGTGTCCACGGCTGCGGACGTATGATCGTGCTTGGGACCAGACTTCACTTAGATAGATGATCGTCATCACGATCCCTTGGTCTGCGTACTGATACTCCTCGGGTGAAGGAGTCGGGCTGACTTTGCTGGGAAAAAGTCGAGGCGCTTGCTCATTGAGGCGGGCATCTTCGGTGAAGACATCGCTCATAGGATGTGTGGCTGTCAAGTAGAACTTCTGCAAGAGAATAATACTCCAACGGCATCGAAGAGCTTCGTCGTCGTACTCGAGCCCTGCCCTTCCAGCCGGTCTTGTCGAGCAGGGTATTACATTCGCCCAGGACACCAGCAGTGATATGTAGGAATGCAAGTGCTGGATATCATCATCGAGCCCTGCAGCCGTGGCAAGCAGGACGAGAGTCTGCAACGTCCAAATAGCCACGTCCCCGCTGAGGATATGCTCCATAACCAGCCGATTAGCGATCTGCCTGTACCCGGCATAGACCTCCTCTCCGCCAGGATGCTCCGGATGGGGCGAGAAGCGCCCCGCCACCGCAAGCAACGCGTAGATGAGCCCCATATCCCGGGACTGGAGAGTGTTGAGGAAGGTGTCATGATGGAAAAGTGGGAACGGCTGCGACTCCACCCATTGCAAGTACAATTGCGCGATCTCTGAGACTTGGACCCAGGGCGGCAGGGCTAGCCTAGTGAGGGGGAGATCGAGTGCTACTGGAACACGGCCTGTGGCAGGACTGGGCTGCGCGTCACTCAACTCCTGTAATATTACTTGACTTTTGTGTAGACTGAGGCTAACTGCTCGACGATCGTCATACGAGCACGGTTGGCGCAATCGCGCACAGTGCGCGCATACGGGTCTCTGGCCGGGACATTTGGATTTCTTCTTGCGACAAGGCAGACAGGCTTGCTTGGCCCGTGGGCGGCAATTAGGAACAGAACTAGAGGTAGTAGTGCTTAGGGACATCATGCAGCAACCAAGTGGTGACAGCAATCGAGCGATGAGGGGATGGACACGGAGTTTTATAGTGAATGCCGTGCCAAGACGGCTGCCGTACCGAGCCGGCCCGTGTGACGTGATTATCTCCGAAATGGCATCAAAATGGAGAACATCAGGAACGAATACAGTCGACGTAGAGTATAAAGTACCTTATGAATTGTTGTTGCTACTTGTGCTGACGGCCACATTGATTCCCCTGCATCTCCGTCTGATGTCAATACCCCCAATGACTCGCTCTCAGATTGTCCTTCTCACCTTGATTAAGTAGCCAGCTGGCTAGCTTGGCGACTGCAGACTGGCAGTATAGATCACGGCCAGACCTATCTCCTCCCAAATTTAACATCACTGTTTCCGCTGCCGCCTCTACAGCTCCCGGTTACGTCTTCACCGCGCCGTACTTAGGGTTCGACGTCGGCAGTATCGGTCCCGAGCAGCCCGGCGCGTACATCTTCACCAACGATGGAGATCTGGTCTGGTCGGCCACCGGCTATCTAGCCGGGTGGGTGGCAGACTTTGGGCCCACCGTGGTCGACGAAAGGCTTGGCCTGCGTGCCTTTCAGGGGAGACTCGATGCCCCGCACGGCCGCATGTACGGGGATCATGTCATCTTAGACGACCATTACGAGGCCATCAAAACGGTCCGAGCAGGATCGCATCGACTGGTCTCGTGCCATGAGTTCCAGGTACTAGAGGGAGAGACTGTTCTGATTGAGACACCGGTCGCAATCCCTACCGATCTTTCACCCTACGGGGGTGATGAGAATCAGACGTGGGTTGTGACGAATGGGTTTCAAGGTGAGCTTCAGTCTCCGCCCTGATCTTCACAAGCTAATATACTTACTTCTCAAAACATAGAGCTCGATATCCACACCGGTCAAGTTCTCTTTGAATGGTACAGCTATGACCACGTCAGCCCCAAATGTGAGTACCCCCAGCTTAGCCACCACCAGCATAATACAACACTAACCCAATCTCTCGAGTAGACACCCATTTCCCCTTGGAAGAAACCGGCCCATTCGGAGGACGCTCCTCCTTCGACGCCTGGAACTACTTCCACATCAACAGCGTGGACAAGGACGACGAGGGCAACTACCTGATCTCCGCGCGCAACTACGCGGCCATCTTCAAGATCAACGGCACGGACGGCGAGATCATCTGGCAGCTGGGCGGGCGCGCAGGCTCCGACTTTGAGATCCCTGACAGTGTGCAATTCGCCCACCAGCACGACGCGCGCTTCCGGTACCGCTCCGCCGACGGCATCATCGAGCAGATCTCCTTTTTCGACAACGCGATGCACACCGTCCCCGGCCATGCCCTGAGCTCGTTCTCCCGGGCGCGCATCGTGGAACTCAACCACACCGCCGGCACGGCGTCCGAGGTGCGCACATACGCTCCCCCGGACGCGCTGTCCACCAAGTCCCAGGGCAACGTGCAGCTGCTGGCCAATGGAAACGTCTTCGTCAACTGGGGCCAGGCGGGTGCGGTGACCGAGTATGCCGAGGACGGGGAGGTGCTCTTCCATGCGTACCTGGATTCGGAGCCGTCGAAGAACGTGCAGAGCTACCGCGGGTTTCGGGCCGAGTGGACCGGCTTCTCGCCTGAAGAGCCCGCGGTCCTGGCGGTGCGCAGCCAGCAGGGTAGATTGACTGAGTATGTGTCCTGGAATGGCGATACCGAGACACGCACGTGGCAATTCTATTTAGTCTCGCAGGAGAAAAACGGCCAGGTTGTCAAGTCGATCGGAAAGGCGAAACGGACGGGATTCGAGACTGTTTTCACGGCGCAGGTCGCTGCGTCTCTGGTCGGCGAGGAGTCGGTGCGTGTTCTGGCTGAAGCCTTGGACTCCAGAGGCCGGTCGCTCGGAAGGAGTAGCGCGGTCAATGTGCAGGATGATGCGTTTTATCCTTGGGAGTCTGCGAATGCTGGTAGCAATGGCCAGTATTCGAGCGACCATATTAGACTGGAGCTGTGATGAGGTCATTAGAGGTCAGCGCGATGAGGTAGATAATATAAGATGTAGAAGAGTGGGTTCCCCTTGGTTCGCCGCCGGAATACCACTTGTGGCTGGCTCACTGGGTGATCTGTAGATAGATAATGTACGCAGCTGCCGAGTAAACTTGTTCGCGTCTCGTAGCATCTATCTGATGGTGTCATCGGCAATGGATATGCTCTCGTTCAAGCGTACTTATCCGTCTGTTGCCATGCCATCTTTCGCCGTGTACACGGAGTTTAGCTAGACAAGACGAGCGTTGTCTCACGCCTGCTCATCTGGGTGGCTGATGGTGCAATAGCCCTAAGTCGAATCTATGAACATATAAACGGAGGGTGGAAGCTGCTCTCCTCCTGACTCCAGTCATCATCACTTGACATTCTTCCCTAATTCCACCAAGGTGTTATCACAGCACTTTTTCCCTGCACGATGTTCGAGATCGCTGGGAAAAGCCTGGATGGAGAGGTGTTGGAGCTTGACCCTAGCAGATCACAATGGACTCAATCGGAAGAATGACGTGTCCGTCGCAAGTAAGCACTAGCCAGCACTCCTGCCCTCACAACCCTATATTACATGTTTGCCCACTCTAACATAGGATCGATTCCATGCTCCTGCCCATCTTAGGCCGCGCGTTTTTCGCTCTGCAGCTCGACTGTGGAAACATCAGCACGGTGTTGACCTCGACAATCACCTCAGACCTCACCATCACCACCAACCAGATCAACGTCGGCTCACAGCTGCTGTCCGCCGGAATCGTGCTCACCGAGATCCTTCCAGCTGCTCGCCTGGGGCTTCGTGGCCACCTTCCAGGCGTTGGTGCCGAACTACGCCTCGTTCCTCGCCACGCGACTACTCCTTAGCCTGCTAGAGGGCGGATACATCCTCGGGGCTTTGTTCTACCTGTCGACCTGGTACAAGAAGAAAGAGCTGAGTTCCCGGGTCACCTTGTTTTTCTTTGGTCAGAAGTTGGTAGCATCCCCTCCTCTATCTCCTCTATTCACCGCATACTGGCCTCTTACAGTCGAAGGCCTCATAACCATCTTCATCGGCATCTTTTTCCTTCTCCTCCTACCCACAAGCACGACCGATGCCCGTCCCCTCCTCACCCACCGCTCCTGCCGGAGCTACTTCACCCCGGACGAGCTAGAAGTCATCCAACAGCGGTATGCAGCCGACGCGAAAGGCAGCCCCCACCGACGACAGCCGCGTGCGCATCCGCCTCCGGGATGACCACCTACACTCCGACGCTCATCAAATCTTTGGGTTATGATGCCACTCACGCCAACCTGCTGGCATCTGTCCCGGTCTTACTGCAGTATGGTGCTGACTTTGGCATTTGCGTATTTGAGGTACGTTCCCTGCAGTATCCTCTCAGAACCCCCACATATCCTCACAACAGTCTGTCTTTCCCACCCGACTTGAATACTAACCTCAGAAAGCGACCGTACCAACAAGCGCGGCCTCTTCGTCCACCTAGGCAGTACCTGGAACCTCATCGGCTACATCTGCCTCCGCGAGATGCCCACCACCGCGAGCGGGCAACATAAGGACGGGACCCTCGTCGCGGCGAGCGTGGGGTATGCGGCCATGCAGTACGTCCTTGCCCTGACGATCCTTACCTTCCTTCTTTCCCATTCTTTCTTTCCTTCTTTCTTTCTTTCTTTCTTTCCTATTATTTTTCTTTCACGCAACTCATACTTTCTCCAAAGCATCCTAAACGTCGCCCGGCTAGCAGTGAACTGCACCACGCCCCAGGAAAGAAGCGTGGCTCTTGCGTTCGTATCTCCTCCACAAATCACTGGCTCAACACTGAAATCAAAAGAACAACTAACACAAGCAGACTCGTCATCATGGCCGCCAATCTATCCGGGATCAGCGGGGGCCAGATCTTCCGGACGGGCGATGCCCCGCTCTACCGGCATGGACTGACGGCGTTGTCTACGCTGGCGGGCGCGGCGTGGGTGCAGGCGGTGGGTTGTTGGATGTTTGGTGCTGGATCGGGGTGAGGAAGGGCTCTGCGCTTGTCCAGACGGCGGAGTAGTCGATTGTGCTTTGAAGGTTGGGGGGTGAAGATATGTGGGTGGAGGAGGCCGGGAAGGAAGGACAAAAGCGCGGTGGGAGAGGGGGTAGGGCTGAGGGCTACGCCGGGCTGGGTACTGGGTGTGTCCGGGTTGGGTGTCTGTAGTAGGTAGTGTTGTGTTGTGTTTGCTTCTAGATGGATTCAGGCCGGAAAAATCATCGTCTCAAAGGGCAGCGAAGATCCGCATTCGATGGAAAGGGGACTAAGTCTCTATCTGGTCTGTCCGGACCAGTTAGCTCTACTGCACTTTGAGGTGCCTTTGACGCGGTTGGTCATATGATTGTGCTTCCTTAGTGTCGTTAGTCTTGTGGTCTGGTCTCTTTAGTGCCTCTAGTTTCGCGATCTGGTTCCTTTAGTGCTGTTAGTCTTGTAAATCGGTCCACTTTCCTAGCCATCCTCCCTTACAGCCCGGACACCCGTTGTCTCACATCTTGCCACGAGGCTGAGCGGGGTCAGGGGTCTTGCTCACCCGGTCGCTGCTTGTTTCTTAGTGGAACTGCCTTGATTCGGGGCGGATTAGGGCGGATAAGGATGGCTGTTCATCTGGGACGGGAACGGGACGGAGCGGGTCGGGTCGGGGCATGATCACTGCTACGTTTCAGTTCTACAGGGAAATAGGGCTAATCGCAACGGAGGTTAGAAAAGAGAATGGGCTGAGACCAGCACTGAGCATTCGGGCACAAAGGCATCTAACCCCCTCGGGATACCCCATTTGTTGCTTTTCGATGATTTAGTATCAAGAAACTCCATCTCATCCGCTCATCGAAATGAAAAACAAACATGCGGTGGGTCCGCGACTGCCACAATCGATTCATGCACCTGCACGAGACAGTTCTGCAAGACTACCTTGCCTCAGCCGGACGAACACCGAGCATCAAGGGGCACAAACAGCCCTCAGCTCCAAGCATACCCCTGTCCGAGCATCCTCATTGGCCGTGGCGGAACTTTAGTTCCGCAGCCAAGATAAAGGAGTGGGTCTGGAGCTGAATTCTCAATTCAAGGTTGCCCACGCCTGGCGAGCTGAGCTGATCTCCGTGATCGGCACCAATCGATCGAAATCTCGATCTCTGCCCAGCAATCGCGATACAAAGTACGGTGCGTACGTCATATATATATTCTCGATCCCCGCCTGTATGCGGTGATAACATCCTGAACCCACCCCCGCAGAACCCCAGAGCAGAATCTCCCATCCACACCGCAGAACCATCACCATGGCCGAACCCCCGCAAAAAGGTACAGTACAGTACAGCCCTACCCACCTCCAGACCGACCACTAACTTACTAACCCCAACCCCAAGTCTGGGCCTCCCTGATCACGAACCTAAACTACCTGCCGGGCCTCCTAACCCTCGCCCACTCCCTCCACCGCACCAACACCCCCTACCCCTTCATCGCCCTCTACACGACCTCCTTCCCCGACGAAGGCGTCGCCGCCCTCCGCGCCCGCGGCATCCCCTCCCGCGAGGTCCCCACCATCACCCCGTCCGGGACTTGCACCCACGAGCACGACCCCCGCTTCGCGGAAGCGTGGAAGAAGCTCATCGTGTTCGCGCTGGAAGACTACGCCCGCATCGTCCTGCTGGACAGCGACATGCTCGTGCGGCAGAACATGGACGAGCTGATGGAGATTCCCCTCGATGAGGACCGCATCCTGGCGGCCAGCCACGCCTGCGCCTGCAACCCGCTGAAAAAGCAGCATTATCCGAGGGACTGGTACGCCACCCTCGCCTCCCTCCGCCCAGAACCGCCCACTTCCCCCCATCCCCGAACTACCACTATACACTACATCCAAGACTGACTTTGCGAACCGAAAAAAAAAGGACCCCCGCAAACTGCGCCTACACAACCCAACACCCCACCCCGGATACGGCGCAAACCACCGGTCCCCCGGCTACCGCGGGCGTGGCGATGCTCAACAGCGGGCTGCTGGTCGTGCAGCCCCGGCAGGCCGACTTCGTCGCGGTGCAGACGGCGCTCCAGGACACGGAGCAGGTCAAACGGTACGCGCTGGCGGACCAGGAGCTGCTGTCGAATGTGTTCCGGGGCCGGTGGCGGGCGTTGCCGTATGTGTATAATGCGTTGAAGCCGATGCGCGGGGTGGGTGGGGGTGAGGGTGAGGGTACGCATGCGGGGATCTGGCGGGATGGGGCGGTGAAGAATGTGCATTTTATTTTTGCGGTGAAGCCGTGGCAGGTTGATCGGGAGGAGGACGAGGGGGAGGGGGATGAGTTGGTTGGGTGGTGGTGGGCGGTGGATGAGGAACGGCGGAGGGAGGAGGTGGAAAGGGGGGTGGTGGATGGGTATTAGTATGAAGTGTAGCCCTAATTTCGGGGAGGGGGATATAGCTTTGTAACTATGGAGCGGGACTGTCTCCTCGCGCTTTGAAGATGGGGGTTCTCGGGTTGTTCTCTTCTAGCTGCACTGTGCTCGTATCCGCCGCTTGGTTGCTTAGGATGAAGTGCAGGTGCGGTGTTCGAATTGAGTCTGGTGGGGGGGAGGATCACGATGTAGTGATCCAACTGGCAGGCAGTAGTTGTGAAGTGGGAAGGCAAGCCTGCCTGGCGCATGGACAGGAAGAGCAATTGGGTCTGGTCAAATGAATGACTTCACTTAGGAAAAGTGACTTGAGGAGGAGGGCTCTTGAGTCGAGCATAACAAGTGAATAGAAAAGGAGCTCGCAGGCCTCAAGTAGTGGTTAGAGCACGTGGGCCCCATTTGACCCTTTCTCTTCCCCTTCTCAAAACCCCCTCTTGGGTGGGAATTTGCAGTTCAGGAATCAGTGCGCTGAAGGGTCTCTCTATGTCTGCAGGACACTTAAGCGTAGCTGTTTGCTTGCGATCAGCCTATCTTTCTTAGCAAATAAGCAGAGAGCCTTTTTCCCCCTCAGAGCCTGTGAGCCATGTAGTAGTCTAAGAGACACGCTCACAATGCTCAGAGGTATTGAAATGAGGCAAAGCCGTGCATCAGCATCCATCACAAGAATCTTCAAGATGTCACTTCATACGTCTCAACAACCAAACAACGAAACAAACCCCCTACATCACGGCCGAAGTACGGTTGAAATGAAAGACACAACAGGAGAACCACCACACAACAACCTCCCAGCACAGACGACGAGGAACAGTCGAAGAATGAATACGAGAAATGACCCATTCTAAAAGTCATCAGCGCCCCAAAATTAGCACGCCAAACAAGCGAGACGCGATAGATCCGAAGTCCCGGAGATTGATGGCATCTGGACTAGCCCCGGCCGCCGGGCCACTGCATAAGTACTTCTAACTTGGCGAGGTTAGGCCACGCTAACCCCAAGGGAAGCAGGAGCCCTAGACTAGACTACCGGCAAAATAATGACCCACTCTTGATTGAAAGAATTCCAGTGGCTTGGGTTATCTGAGACACCTTAAGTCTGCCAGCCCAGTGCCTTCCCCCTTTTTTGCGATTGACTGGTTGAAAGCCGAAAGAGACTCTGGTAGCGATGGTCGCGGGTTTACCCAATTACAACTACCGAACGGCTACAAGCGGGGAAGGGCCTTTTAGGTAGGTAATGTGGTCCCCTCCTCAAATTTGAGAAGCGGGAAAACCGGCATGGGTGGCAACTGGCACCACCGCCAAAGAAAAAAAAATCAAAGAAAAAAAAAAAATCCAGGTTTCGGTTTCTCTCCCCGCGCGCACCATCTCCCCGGTCCGCGGGGGGTGAAACATGCCCGCCCGCCGGTAGTCCCTGCGTTGGAGACAGGAACACAACATTCAAAAATCCATGATAATGCTACAATACAATAGAATTAAACATGATCATAGGTTAATTAGAACAGCCTACGACTCGTCCCGCGCCGTCACCACAGAGAACTCGACCTGCTTCTGAATCCCACCCTCCACGACGACCCCCCCCTCCTCGTCCCGGCGGCGATCGGACCCCGACGGAGGCCGATGGAGATCCTTCAGGATCTGCTCGATGCTGTCGGCGTCGTCGCGCTGGCCCGACGCCTGCCGCTCGTAGTAGTGGCCGCCGGGGGCCGACTCCTTGCCCTTGGAGTAGGGGCCGGACAGCTCGTAGGAGCGCGACCGCGCCGCGGACGAGAGCTTCTGCACCGAGGAGATCAGCAGGGGCCGCACGCAGGGCACCGAGCTCGTGATGATGATGATCAGGCTCTCCGCGAATCCCCAGCGGATCAGCTCCACCCCGCCCGAGGCCCCGATGTTGGTCACGCTGGGGACGTCCTTTAGCTTGGTGGTTTTGATGATCGAGGCGATCATTGCCCTAGTTTGGTGTTAGTTTGGGGGAGTTGATTGTACGTGTAGGCGGAAGCTAAGGCCTCGGGGTAGGGTAGGGTCCACATACACCAGACCCAGACTCAACAGCACGATCAGACTGATCTTGATCCGGAGGCGGAGGTTCAGGTTCCAGAAGACGATGGTCGGGAAGACGGCGAGGAAGAGGTCGGTCGCAGTGTTGACGGCTGTATCCATCGCCATGCCTTGTTAGTCTGGTTGACTCGAATCGAAGAAGCGAGAGCTCGAAAGGGTTTCGTGGGCAGAACTCACACGACGAGAAGTAGGAGAACCGCACCACCGCCACCGTGTTGCCGCAGGTGGTCTTGATGTTCGCATTCCACAGGATCCGGTCGTCCCGGCAGATGCTCATGGGCAGCACCGCGGACACGATATTGGCCGCCAGCTGCAGCAGCATCGCCACCCACAGCGCGAGCTGGTACTTCTTGTTGCCGCCCAGGATCCCCAGCAGATAGATCACGAAGGAGCAGCGCGCGATGCCCGTGCTGATCGTCACCAGCAGCACCTCCAGCGCGATGTACTTGAGGATGTGCTCCACATTCTTGGTGGGAAGCAGTGTGAGGTCGGAGCCGAAGCCTTCGCGCACGGAGAGCGTCAGGAGGACCGTCGAGGACAGGGCCAACGCCTAAATGGAGACATTGAGACGTTAGCGACTCATGATCAAAAGCTTTCTGAGTGAAATGCCGAGGCAAGGGGCTGTCGTACCCAAGAGATGAACATCAACGCATCGTCGACATACAGCTGGCGGATTTTGATTTTCGCAACAACGCGAAGGATAAGGATCACCGTCGCAATACCGACGGCCACCCATATACCCTTTTCCAGGGCAGAGCCGTCGGGATTGTGCATCGTGAGAAACGGCAAGAGATGGGGGGAGGGACTGTAGCAATAGCGGCGACGATCGCCTCGAGCAAAGAAAACGGGGATCGCCGTTTTAGTTATATTTATTCCTGATGGCGCTTGCAGGGATGGGTTTTAAACTTTAGGCACGGATTCTGCACACATGGTTCGAGAATCGAGACTGGGTTCTGTTTCTTAGTTGGCCGGCTCCTGTCGGCTACTCTGAGAAATTGCTCGGGTGGGGACCTCATTATCTAGACCAAGCCACTAGACTAGACCAAATATCAGAGGGCACCAGTCAACCGACGCACTCGCCACGAGGTAGTTCTGCAGAAGTAAGTTGCCGAGTAGCCTGTTCGATGACTGCAAGAAATATGCTCCACGCCATCTCGCTTGCGGTTCGATCCCCGATCCCACTGCATGAAGGCGACCCAACCCAACTGGAAAATTGCTTCTGGTCCAAGCTCATCCAAGGAGTGCGCTCCGTCCTGGATCCGGGATTAAAGTTCAATGACGCGGTGGGGAACCCAAGGATGTCAAAGTTTGGGTGACAAATGGATTCACCTGTGCGCTCTCACCAAAGCCTTCGGTCATTGGGTTGGTCTGCACCGTTCCAAATATTCACTCAGGACGAGCACTGAAAATTCAGCAGCAGCCAGCGGCCCCCCGTGGGCGTCCCGGGGGTCTGGCGGGAGGTACCCGCTGCCCTCCAGCCCTAATCGCCAGATTGGCCAATGCACAGGGATCCGGGAAGCAGGAACAGGTCAAGGATGCTTCCAGCGCTAAGCTGAGTGGTACGATGCAATTGATTAACCTTCGTACCTGGTTCTTCCTTTCCATGGATTCGATGGCCAATTTCCGGGCGTGAACCTTGAGCTGGAGGTGGGAGTGGGAGAGACAACCGCACAATGCAATAACACCGGTCGGCAGCGCGGCCACGGCTAGTCAGGGTAAGGTGGCCAGCAACACAAATGCGACTCTCGGAGAGATGCTTCGGATTTCCTCCGCACTGACTTTTGTCCGCGGAGACTAAATCCCACCCAGTGGCCGAGTCTGCGTCTTCCAATTGACCCCAAATTCAGCCAGCAACCTGAGTCAGTCCGAGTCAGTTCAGAGTTCGCATGATCCCGCATCCCGGAACACTCACGGAACTCTGGTTCCGGGTCGTGCACCGAGCACGAGTCAAGAGAAAGAACCGACGCCACAAGAGTGCAGCCCTAAAACATGAGGTTCTCTGTCTCGGCTGCTTTCACCACAGGACAGAGATAAGCATTATGCTTGGAGAGCTTGACCTTTGGGGAGCGTTTGGTGGCTGAGTAATCTTTCCTTCCTTCCTTGTGAGACGCACATCGAAACCTCTACTATCGACCTTGATAACCAACCTACCTACACCTTCAATGCTTTCGCAATTGGCTCCG
The DNA here is from genome assembly GCF_003184695.1 of Aspergillus brunneoviolaceus CBS 621.78. NCBI lineage: Eukaryota > Fungi > Ascomycota > Eurotiomycetes > Eurotiales > Aspergillaceae > Aspergillus > Aspergillus brunneoviolaceus. Next base: position 16,870 of record NW_020290795.1, on the reverse strand, counting down.
AGCCCATGCAAATTCTAGACTCCGTGGTTCCCCTGTTTTCATAGCGGCTTTGTTGCATTTCTCGGTGAGATCGCTGCTAGTTTTCGAGCCGTCGACTCTAGGGGCGGGTCCATCACGGTCGAACGCTCTATTCTGGGAATAACAGGGTCATGGTCGTGCCAGATCGGAAACTCTAAAATCAACACTATTGCTCTGGAAACACACTACTTCGCATATACGTAGATAACAGATACGTAGTGTGTGGCAAATTGCACGCCTCTTTGCCATGAACAAGATGCATACTGCCTCATTTTTACACGTTTGTCGTCATGCGATAGTACCTTACATACTTCTTATCTTACTCCATGCAGTCGTTAGATGCGATCATGTATCTTTCATAGTTCGAGACTCATTTCTTGCTGGTACGTACACCTCTCTGGTCATAAACCGGCTCGCACGCCGCTGGTCTTACTTATCTTACTTTCTATTACTCATAGGGACCTCTCAGAACGTAAACGTGGAGCTGATCAGTTGATATGAGATCTGGCGATTCTATTATACCTTATATGTGGTATCTGCACAAGGGATTCATATCTTATCTATACAAGCAGCCTTCGAGGTGAGCTCAAAGCGGTCATAAAAGGTCGTCCCTGGCTCACATTTACCGGTAGACAATCCATGTATGTATTACCCATATACACGACAGTACTTACATCAGGTTGTTGCTGCCAAATTCCGGACTCTGGTTAAGGTTATTTTATTCTTCTAGTCTAAACTAGGCATACTTGGTTTGTATATTTTGGTTATGATAAAAACCACCGGTTAAACTCCGTCGCCATGTTTCGTGTTATTGAGCTCATCATGCTCAGCGTCTCGAGCCAATGTCAATAAGCCATGGCCAACGCTTAGCAGTGAGCGCCCCACATGATTTAGAGAAAATCAACAGTGGCAATAGGATCGGAGTCGGGGGACCCGATAACGAGCACCCGGTGCCCGCCACTTCCATCAGACGAACCAGAATCACAGTCGGGGTGGTCATCGCAGCCATCGTCGCTGCGACTGGTGTCGTTGTCATCAACCATGTTGTACCCACCGCGGCCTCCGGCCTCGACATCGGCACAGTCACTGCCATCCTGGGTGGCATTAGCGGTGGTAGTGCCGTTCCCGAACATATTGTACCCACCGCGTCCATCGGGCGAAACCAAGTCACAGTCAGAACGGCCATCCACGCAACCATTCTCGGGAGCATTGGCGTCGGCGTTGTCACCACCAACCATGTTATACCCACCGCGGCCGCCGGCCTCAAGGTCGGCACAGTCACTGCCCTCGCAGTCACAGGCACCGGGAGTCGCCGCCGCCGCGTGACCCTCGGGGCTGTTGGAGGCGGCGGCAGGCTCGATCTCACCCGCACCAACCTGGGAGGACACGTCCGCGGTGTTGTCCTCGGGGACCGGGGCGGCGTTGAGGACCATACCGGGTAGGCAGGCCACAGCCAGGGCCAATTTGTTGATGTGCTTCATCTTTGCTCGTAAAGTCTGGCAGTTGAATCTGATGACGGTGAGAAGAGAGGTCAGTACGGTCTGGGAGCTTTATGAGGGTATTAGAGATTGTGACATTATTTTAAGGTTTACTATATACTGTGGCATCGGCAGGCTTTCTTGCCAACCACAAAGAACTGTTGTGGAGGATATCAGTCTGGCTGATTGATCAGCAACAAGGCTGAAATCTACAATCTGACGGACTCCGATATAGGGGCGTGTATAACAAACGTCATTCTGAAATGGTCATTTTCTGACCCTGGGAGAACTGCTGTGGTGGGGGAAAGCTGCCCACGGAAAGGCTTGGGGAGCAAACGGGAGAACAAGTCCGGGGAGTTTTTTGTCCCAGAGGTGGGTAATCTCAGCATCGTTTGTTTAGGGTCTTTCTGAGGATAAGATTTTGAAGAAGATAACCAAGTGCAAAGGATGTGCATCATCGATGCTGGTTGATTGATTGCTTACTGCACTATATGGGTTGCGCAAATACACAGCTAAAATGGCAAAAAGTAATGACAAGAGTGGGATTCGAACCCACGCCATCAAACGATGATCAGGAAGCTTGTAGAAGCTGTTTGCTAAGGTAACCTTAACCTGACGCCTTAGACCAACTCGGCCATCTTGCCTTGATGTAAGAATGGGTTAAAATGATGTTTTATGACTCACTGTGGTAACTCCTGCTCAGCACTGGCACCATTGTAGCCCTAACAGCCTGCCTGGCGATGCCAGTACTGAGTTTAACGCGAGCAATTGTTTTGCGGATTAGGATGCTAGAGCAAATTACTTGATCAAGGGTCCTTTTTATTCCCATATGCTTATGCCGACAGTTTTCGAAAGCGACAAAACATATAAGTAAAAAGTGGTTGACTCGTGCCCAAAGTATATCTTGTCATTCTCTGCAATCACAAACTCAAGGGACAGCCTGTTCGTCTTTCCTTTCTGTTGTGGAATCGTCATTTTCAATTTTCATCTTTTTTGTTTTCTGCCTTCTGTTGCTTTCCCTCTCCTACATATTCCAGTAGTCACATATCGAAGAACTCCTGTAGTGTCATGCCAATCTGCAATACACTTGTGATGCAAGGCTTCATCCCGGACACGACCAAATCATGCGGTACTACACAGACAGCAACCTAACTATGGAGCTTCAATTCCTACCTTTTTATCCAGTATCAATCAATGAGATCGATGCACTGAAGCACTGTCCATGAATCAGGAAATCAAATGCCATGGTTAGCCACCATGACCAGGTCACCAGGGACGCACACAGAGAACAAGGGCTACAGTTTGAAGCACGTTAGCTAATGAACACAGTAAACATGCAACAAAGAAATCACCACCCGGAGTCTTGCCATGATAAATGGATGTGCTTCAAACACAGCCAGAGCAACAACAACTCTAGCCTTGGCTCTCGAATCCCACACCCATCCTTCAAGGCTTCAGCCACCCACCCGCCCAACCCATCTCCATCGAAAACCAACCAACAATAAAGCATCCCCCAACTCCCACCCCTCCTCTAATCCACCCCCTCCCCATCATCATGCCCATCACACCTCACAAACCAAAAACTTAAACTATTCTCCACCCGATCCGTATACACAAAACTATGCTCGGGCCAACTATCCGAATTGACATGCAACCCATTGTACCCGGTGGCACTCTCCACCACCCGCAGGCGGAGCCAGTCGCCGTGCGCGACCGCCGACGCCGTGAAGCGCGCCCGCTTGCCCTGCCCGTCGTGCGCATCGGGCCACACCTGGCTGGAGAGGCCCTCGAACACGTTGAGGAAGCGCGGCTGCCACTGCGTCTTGGGCGAGCCGCGCAGGTCGCGCAGGTAGAAGGTGCCGTGGTTCTCCACGGCACCTACATCGTCGTCGTCGCAGTGCTCGGTGCGGCACACCTGCAGGCGCCGCGGCTTGTGGCCTTGCTTGAAGGCCAGCCATTGGAAGGGGGCCGCGGAGAGGCCCCAGGTGCTGTCGACTAAGGGGCCGAAGTCCGGGTGGATGAGATGGTAGCATTGGCCGTAGGAGATGTCGAGCCAGTGGGGGTGGTTTTGGGGTTGGTGTTGTGGGTCGGGGCAGGGGGTGGTTAGCACTTCGTGAGGGTTGTTAAGGTTGTTTAGGGGCTGCATGAGCTGTTCGAGTGGGTTGGGGTGGTTGGGGAGGGCGTTGGCTGTGCTTGCGGTGAGGATGAGGCTGGCGATGAGGAGTTTCGAGGTCATTTTGGTGTCTTTGGAAGGTGGATGATTATTTTCCTGTTCTTGGGGCTTGGTGAATTGTTTGGAGAGGATGAGCGTGTCTGGGCGCGTTGGAGCAGGGATTGTCCTTGAAAAGGCGCATACGGGTCTTAGAGAGATGGCTTCCTCCCCTTTATATGTTCGAGCGACTTGCTCGGATAGCCGATTTATTTTAGGCTCATTGCCTTGCAGTGAGGTCAACTCTCTAAATTTCTTCTTGTTTGTGTGTCCCGAGCTATCATTCTCTGGAACAATGCTTACTGGCCGAAAACGGCATGCTGCTCTGAAGCTTATGCCAATTGAGACTCACTGATGAGTACCGGAAAAGCAACATCCTTTATTACGGAGGTCACAGCTGGGGATGATATCACGACTACCATCAGTTCAAGCTGTTTTCGTCAACCCCCCTTCAGCAGTGACAGCGGCAATCACCTGACGGCGGCGAGGAGATCTTGAGGTATGCTAGAAAGCGCGAATCAGACCTACTTCCTTGATCTGTCCGGTATATGTTCTCCCAGAGCTTGATTTCCTCGATCGAATCAAGAAAACGAGGCTTTGCGTATGCACTTTTAACATTGGACTGGGTGGACTGCAGCCAATTTTGGACGTCATAGTCATGACGGCTCTTGTACCACGGCTGAAGATGAACTTTATCTGGCATGAAGCTTATCACCATCTGCAACCGGACAATTCTTTCCGCAACGACAACGTCAACGTCATATTGTGGGGTGAGTATTCATACGGGGACAATACCTTGGTGCTGGGACCTGTTGCAGGGTTGAATTTTACCTAAGGAGTAGACGCGTATCTAGCTAGTTGGCGCGCTACTTGCGGAGAAAGAAAATCCTTAAATTGACGAGATAGTGCACACGGCAGGCTGAATACCTGCTCACCCATGATCATACAGTACAGGGATGAAGATAGAATTCAACTGAAGACAGAGCTTTTGTTACCGTGACGTCAATTTGAGAACTCACTGCAACACCCTGGTTGATTCCTTTTTTTTTTTGTTTCGCAGGTGGGGGAAGGGGGCCTATTGCGTGAAAAAGAGGGGATATGGGTAAGGCTAACAGGACGCAGAACGGGGTGGTGCAGGAAGGCCTTCGATTGAGTCTGGGCACTTCCTCCAGACTCCCGCGCATTGCACCGCAGGAGAATCTCCACTTCGAGGACTGGGTCATACCTGCTGGGGTGGGTGTCATCCTACCGTATAGACCCCGGTGAGCACCGCCACGTACTTCATGAACATGAACCCTTTCATCTTCCCGGACCCGGAGAAATTCGACCCCCAGCGCTGGATCACGGCTGCGGAGACTGGAGAGCGGTTGGACAGATATATGGTCTCTTTCACGAAGGGGAGCAGAAATTGCTCAGGGATGCAGTATGTTCTTTCTCCCTTGACGTTTTCACTTCATCTTCGAGGGACATAGACGCTGACGTGGGGTAGCTTGGCGCTGGCCGAATTGTATCTCACCACCGCGACGCTCTTCCGGCAGTTGGATATGGAGCTCTATCAGGCTACCATTGAAGACTGCAAATTTGCCCGGGACTGTCTTTTCCCGGCTGCCAAAAAAGGTTCCCCGGGGGTGAGGGTGGTGATCAAGGGTACTCTGGAGGAGTAAACAACCCGAGGCAAGATCCGTTGGCTTTCGTGTTATCACTCGTGAAGATAGTTGACCATCTCTCCAAGAGAGGGAGAATCAGCCTAGTTTATGGCTTGCTGTTACCTTCTCCTGGAAAGTTCCAGTGTCTGATGTTTCTCCTTGGTGAGAAGGGGGCTTTGCTCGGTGTAATCCTCCAGTTGTGTTTAGGGTTTGGAGAGAGGGATCTATCATGCTTTCTGCACAGCTTCTCTCTTTTAGAGTCATCTTGCTCCACAATAGAGGGAAATCTATGAATTGAACTTCATGCGGCCGTGGTGGCTTATTCGGCTACGGAGACCTCAGGAGACAGACCTTCAGGGCCTTCGGTAATCGACTCCAGATTTTTCCACCCTTGCGGCATCCGATGCTGGAAAAGCCATACGGGGGGCCTTGTCTCGGATGCATGGCAGCGCAACTCCAGTGATAGTGGTATAAGGTGTTTCATGCTGATCTTTGCCGCTCGATGGGGCTCGGACACGGCCACGGCCACGGCCACGTTCGTGGGTGTCGCAGGGGGGAACATCCTGATTCTCTCGATCCTGAGCGACGGGGTTCTTCTAGAATAGCCACTTCCGAGAGTTGCTAGAGGATACAGGATACCAGGTCCATTCCTTCATTCTGTATCATGGGAATGATGCCTCAGACCGGAGAGACGAACCAACGAACGGTCCCCGGTCGATTGGCGATTGATCGATTCTCTTCATTAGCTGATTTGTTCTCCCTCCCCCAGGGAGCAAAGCCCTTGCATTCTTGCTTTTTGCTGCTGTGGAAAGTATTCAACTTACACTGACTGGTTGGCCTTGCTGACAACTGAACCCAAGCCGGAGTGTCGCTTACACCCGGGTACATACAAAGCCTTGCCAGCGACAACAAGCTGATTGAGCGATTGCGTGGCTTCTCTGTTGAGAGTCGAGAGTCGCGGAAGTCCCACCAATGCAGATACAGCTAAATTGACCAGTTCACGATGCCAACAAGACCCTGAGGCTTTTCCTTTCTTCCTTCCGCCCCCCTCGGTTAGGCATGTAAAGGCGAATGCCATTCTGGCACATTCAGATAGATTATCGGATGCTGCGATGGTGAAGCGGGATGTATAGCATGTATTCTGGTGCACAGACAGAAGCAATGGTTTTTCGGTAGGTCGACACATGAGGAATTAAAGCCGCCCTAATGGCCATACTTGATTCTCAAATGGTGACTTATTTGCCCTTCAAATGATACTGCTGGTGATGTCACATGTGTTTTTCATAGCAAGCAGTGTAAGATACTAGTCATTCATAATGTCCATTCCTTAATCTCGATTTGAACCCCTCATACTACACTTATAGATTAAGACTATTTATACTCCGCGCAGCTGTTAGCACTTCATCCTCCCGGATTTGAACTTGGTATAGCTCAGATCAATCATTTCCAAGGCTGGCGGGTGGGCATCACCAAATGGTGGTTCGTGAACGGCCCACCGACATTAACATATCCCCCGGTCCAAGGAGTGCAGACATTGTTGGTGTTGACCCAGAGAGCCTTGAGATCCGACCGTTCCTGCTGCTCCTTCAGAAGCTGGATGATGTTCTGAGTGTGGCAGCTCCAGTTGTAGTTGGGGGTCGATTGACCCGTGACCCCGGTATGGCAGTAAAGCATCCACTCGTGCTTGTAGCCCTTGGAGTCCACGGTGGTGAAAGTCTTGCCGCCGAACTTCGGGCAGATGGTGCTGAAGTTCTCGCGCGCGATCTCCTCGAGCAGGGCTTCGTTGGCCGGCGAGGTGGTCGACGTGCCGGTGCCACCACCACTGCCTTCAAGCTTCTTGAGCTTTTCGTTGGCTTCGTCGAGCGCCTTCTGGAGGCGGTCCTTCTCTGCGTCGCAGGCTGACGTCAGAGCCGCCTTGTCCGCATTGCACTGCTTCTTCGCATCCTCGGTGACGGCAGTCTTGTCCGCATCGCACTGCTTCTTCGCGTCTTCGGTGATGGCAGTCTTATCCTTCTCACACTGGGCCTCGCCCTGCTTCTTGAGGTCGTCGCAGGAGCCTCCGAGGTCGGTCTTTTCCTTCTCGCATTTCGCGACCTGCTCCTGCACAGCAGCCGCGGTCTGGTCCCGACATTTGGTGTTCATCTGCTCCTCCAGCTTCGCTTTATCCGCATTGCATTGCTCCGTGACGGAAGCGACCTGCTTAGCACAATCCGCCTTGCACTGCTCACCGATGCGGGTCTTGTCCGCCTCGCATCGCTCCGCCGCCTCCTTCTCGCACTGCGTCTTCGCCTCCTCGGCGGCCTTGTCGCAGCCACCCTCCGGCTTCGGGGGCTCCTCCCCAGCGACCAGCTTGCCCGTCTTCTCGAGCAAGAGGATCCCCTTCAACGGTCTGACCGAGTAAGCGCCAGAAGTGATGAAGTAACACTGCCCCTTGGACATCCAGGCGGCCGCGGGACATTGGGCGCCAGCGGCCGCGCAGAGCTGCGCACACTCGCGCGCGCTGGCGGCGGTCACGGGTTTGGTCGCGTAGGGCGTCGCCCACTGTCCGCACGTGTAGGTGAACTCGACGCCGTCGACGGTGCCGCGGCCAGATGCGCTGCTTCCACAGCACGCATCGAAGTTAGTATGGGGGGCTCCGCCGGTCATGCTGAGGCACTGGTTCGCGCCTGCACTGGCGGAACCGAGGGGAGCCTGCGTCGCCCATGCCGCGCTTCCCGCTGAGAGCACGGTGAGAAGGCGGGAGAGATTTCCCATCGTGAAGTGATGTGTAGTTGGGATGTCTAACAATCGAACGATAGAAAGGCGGGGAGCGAGAATGGAAGGAGGAAGGGAGGAAGGTGTATCAGCAATTATGTGCTTAGGCCCTGGCGTAAGTCTGCAGCGACGCCCAGAGAAAGAAAGAGCAAATGGAAACGTTCGAGGAATGGGCTCTGGGTGGAGGGGCCTTTATAAGATGGACGACCGCCGCCTGGGGACCTGGACACGCTGAGTAGTAAACCTCTCCCTTTTCCCGGCTAGTGGAGTTATCAGCCATGAGAATGGGGCCCGAGATGCTCCGTGTGGTTCTTAACGAAGGACGATCTGATCATCTTGCATGTGAGTGGATGCTAGTGTCGTGGCGCTTGTTGTTTTGTAGACGGTCACCGAACAGTAAGATACAAATCGATACTGCTCTTTATGCTGCGAATATGGTGGCTGGCTGTAATGCTCTAGTAAAGCCACTCTCTCCGCGAGCAGCGATGGCCGTAGAGCACGGAGAGCTTCCACTTTGCTTTTGTCACAGCTGAGAATAGATCCACTTGACCTCTCCGCTTCTGCTTCCATCTGCAGAGCTGCGAAAGGATGCAACTTTGTGGAAGGTCCCGGGAAAAGGCGGTGTTGCTGGAGAGACGCCTCTGATTGCCCCAAATCGGGCCCCTCGATCAAAGCTCTGCTCTGTCATTCAGCTGTCGAAGCTGTGAATGGTTCTCGGAAGGTAGTGATCGGCAGATGGCGTCCGATAGCGTTCGATCGCGTAGATTGTCACACGCTAAAGTAGCCGATCAGTCCGTGGTGGAGCTGAAAAACAACAGATCCCTCCTCTCTCTCTCTCTCTCTCAACCATGGCTTTGCGGTGGAAGAAATTGAGAGAGCGAGACGAAAGACAAACAATGGAGACATCGAGGATGCTGTCACATATGGTATCTTACTGTGCGTCTGAATTAACGACAGCTCTGCGGCTCGGGAATTAGAGTGCGGGAGAGTCCCATGGATCCGTTTCACAAAGGCAGTTCGTTCATTTTCAGCTCGGAAATGCAGCTCCCCGGGTCTCCTCCAGTCACCAGTGCGAATGGCATTTTTCCGAGCAGATCGGCGCCGCCCAGCTCCGCAGATCCACTCGCTGTCTTGGGCATGGAGGCCTGAGATTGGACAAGTGCTTGGAAGCTAGAACACATAAGGGCATGGTCCGGGGCCAGGCGTGTGGTAACTCATCATAAAGTCATCAACAGTCTTCGACACGATGAATTCCCACTTGAGCATGAAGCCGAGCATGGAGCAGAGCTCTAGTCCGTACCCAAGATTCTGTCAGTGTATGGAAGGTGGAAAAGGAGGAGTGGCAGAATTACGGAAACAGAATGGAACCGAGCTGCACGCGAGGGGCGAGCGGTCACCTTCAGTACACCGCCTTTCGTACTGCCCGTCCATCCACCATGACCGGGAAAGCAGGGTCTTCCGTAGCATCTTCTCTGCTCCCACAGTTGATGCATGCATGCAGAGGAGACCTGAAGGGAGGACATCACACTGGCATTACAATTTTCCCCGGGCAATATCATTAGATCACACTCCTATGATCGTCTCTTATCCAGAAATAATGCATTGCGTCCAGCATCCCCAGATCGTCGAGGGTCCCAGCAGTAGCCTCCAATGTATTGTTGTTCAAAGAATACGTGTCTAGTGACGGTCGACATAACCTGTCCAGCTTGTTCAGCTTGGGCACGACTCAAGCCCTCCGTGTCAATGGCCCGAGCTGGAGATGTCCCGAACGGGATCTGCAGGTTTTCCGACCGATGTGTCGATGTCCCCCGGTCCCTTGCGCTACAGGATCATGTCTGAGTGGAAAGATCGAAACACAAGCCAAAGGGTCCATTTATTCACATAATATATAGATATGTAGGTAAGTCAATCGACTACTGACGACTCATTTCACACTGTTCAGTCTCGCTCGCGGTATCTGGCATGCATGCAGCATGCAAACCCCAACTATGTACTTTTTCCAAGCCCCAGGGAGCAAGCACTCACTCATCCCAGATGATGCTGCTCAACCCCTCGGCCGTGCCCACCGCACCGGGCTCCCCGACCTGCAACTCGGCGATCTTCTCGCCCAAGACGCCCGTGACGGGGTCACGTGCCACGATCGCGACGTTGGAGCTCGCCTGGTCGCCAATGGCCACCAGGTCGCCCGCCTTGTTGATGACAAACGTCCGGGGGACGGTACCATACGCGGAACTCAAGCGCTCGAACTCAACGGAAGCATTCGCATGGCGGGTCAGCGTGGCAATGCTGTCGTAGGGCGCGAAGCCGTGGTCGGAGCGTACCGACACATACAGCCCATTCCCGGCCTTGCGGATCTCGGCCAGCGTCGCCCCGGTCGGGAGCGAGTCGTTAGTGGTCGGGTAGGGCACGAGGGCCTGGAGCTGGCGGAAGGAGAGGCAGCCGTCGGAGACGTAGGAGACGTCGAAGACTTTAAGGTGGCCGTCGAGTTCGTTGGCGGTGTAAAGGGTGGCGGCGCCTTGTTGTTGGGCCTGGTTGCGGTTGCGGCGGGTGTTGCGGCGGGTGTTGCGGCGGGTGTTGCGGCGGGTGTTGCGGTTGTTGTTGGTGGTCAGGATGCTGTGGTGGTCGTCGGCGGACTCCCAGAAGAGACCGTGGCGGGGTCCGCTGCCCGTCGGGTAGGTCAGGTCAGTGCAGTGGGACTGCAGCTTGCCAGTGGCCTTGTCAATGGCGTAGACGCGGAGGAGGTCCGACCCCAAATCAGGGACGAGGACGAAGGAGCCGGTCGGGTCGAGGAAAACTTGGTGCGGGTGTGGGGAATCTTGCTGGGGGCGGCGTTTGGGGTTGTCGTCGGAGAAGGTGTAGCGGAAAACCTGCAGGGGTTGCGAGTCTGGGGTGAGGGGAAGGGTAAAAGTGGAGAGAGCCGAGCCGCCGCTGTTGAAGGGGGGGGATGATTGTTAGTGGGGGTGCCTCGGTAAATACTACTCCGCAGTAGGTAGGATAAGATGCGGTGGTGAGACATACTAATGTGCAATGGCCAGGTATTGGGCACCATGTTCGCCGGTGTAAATGACGCTGTTCACACCACCTCCCGGAGCGGCGTCGGTGCTGGCGATCAGCTTCAGGGTACCGTCGGTCGACGCGGAGAGGGCGTTCAGGGAGCCATTGGTCGAGGCGTCACCCGTCTCGTCGTTGCAGTAAATGATGCGCGTGGCGGGGTCGAGGGTCAGCCAGCTGGGCATGGCGCCACAACCCTGGATCTCCGACGAGATGGCCAGGTCGCTGCCATTGCTGCTGTGCGTCAGCGAGAGGGAGTAGACCGTGCCGCTATAGTGAGTGGCATAGAGGTTGGTTGCCGACGCCAACGAGGCGGAAAGCGAGAACAGAATCGACCGCAGGGACATGATGGATAAATGTCCGAATGTGAGTTTGGAAGAGAAATCGGTGGCTATCAGGCCCTTCATAGACCCTTAAATACTGTACGAGCAGGGGGTTTGAAGGAGGGGGCAAGATCGCGATTGGAATGGATCTGCATTCTGCAGGTGTGTTGGCCGGTGCCAGATCTGCAGGGTAACTGGTGGCTGGCATCTGCAGCCCTGTTCGCGGGATTCTTATCTTCTGCTTGACAAATCGTTATTAGAACGTGAGGATTCTGATGCTTTCAGCTTGCTTGGCATGTCTTAGAATGGGGATTCGCACGGTAAGCTTGATCACGATAGAAATGCATCACGAAGCTTATGTCTAGCTCATCCAAGGCATTCTTGGACCGCGCGGGTTTTCATGAGGTTGTGCTGCGACACCGCAGAGACGGTCTATGACCATTGAAACCCAATAATTCAAAGCGGTGGAAAGCTCTTAAGAGCTGAAGTTTGTCGCAAGAACAGTCTCTGTTACCTGTGGTGGTTGTCCTACATGATGTCGAATCAGTGGTAACCCCCACGCTTTCCCTCCCGTGCCGAAGTATATATTTTAGCGCGCTTCCTGGTCTGCTGCAGAACAGCCGACCTACTCCGAAATAGCTCCGAACAGGATGTCCTAGCCCGAATGTTCTCACGGTGTGAAGTACTCAGTACCTTGATAGTGTGGGGGCTCGATGGAGCTCCTTATGGAGCTTCTTTACGAGGTGCTTCTTCTGCAGACCGGTGATGAGATACAATGACGACGGCGGCTGATTTAGCTTGATTCTCACCGTTCACCGCAGAGAGAAATCGATATTGGCAGATTTCGATGGGTTTTGATGAAACGAAAAATAAGATTTGTCTGGAAGCCCCCCCATACATGAGTGGTATGAGATTGTGTTGATAGAATACAAATTGTTTGCCAGTGAGATGGAGTGTGGGCAGCCCGTGGCATAAACACTTGAGGACCGGAACTGATGTACTGTACAGTACGAGCTGGAAAGTTGAAACAACCAAGAATGCCAACTCTGACCGCTTCGAGACCAGCCGGCAGAACCGGCAGAACTGCTTACTCTGAGCGGTGAGTGAGCTGAGGGTGGGTCTTCCGATCAGTTCCAATCAGTCCCAATCAGAGGCTAGAGCCCAACCCTAGCCTTACTCAGCCAGGTCACGTGGCGCACAACCCGCCCACATCGAATATTGAAACGACCACAAAAGTCTTTTCTCCCGATCAACGACAATCCGACAACTTGAGCCCCATCCATCCTCTTTCACGACACCCTCAAGGACCCCGGCACAATGGCTGTTCGCAACACTCAGGGTATGTTATCCCGGCGCATGCTCTCTTCGATTGACTCTCAATGCTAATGAAATGCACAGTCGCTTCTTCCCGCTCCAAGAGCCGTAAGGCTCACTTCAGCGCTCCCGTATGAGTTTTTCCTTAACGCCCTTTGGTCGACGACATGAAGACTTACCTAGCACATTAGTCCTCCGAGCGCCGCGTGATCCTTAGCGCCAGCCTGAACAAGGAGCTCCGCGAGAAGTACGGTGTAAGTTTGCGACGAACCGATCTTCCACTTGCCTGGTCAAAATCTGCCATCCGCCCTCGGAAGTGAACGGAGTCAATTTTGAACACTGGGATCAACCAAACGAACTTCTACTAATCACTTCGACCAACAGGTCCGCTCCATCCCCATCCGCAAGGGTGACGAGGTCCAGATTGTCCGTGGTTCCAACAAGGGCCGTGACGGCAAGATCACCTCCGTCTACCGTCTCAAGTGGTGCATCCACGTCGAGCGCGTCGTCCGCGAGAAGTCCAACGGCCAGAGCGTCCCTCTCCCCATCCACCCCTCCAACGTCGTCATCACCAAGCTCCACCTCGACAAGGACCGTGAGGAGATCCTTGCCCGCAAGGCCAAGGGCCGTGAGGCCGTCAAGTCCGCTTAAATGCGCGGTCCTCTGATGTGATTATGTTGCTGGAAGAGCGTTTTGTGGGGTTCCGGGTGCATCCTATTTTTGCAAAATGGCAGGAGTTGATCTTTATCGATTAAAAACGACGCGGGATTCACGGAGGCCCTCCCCTTGCCTTCCCCGCTGATCCAGCCACTTATTCTCAAGGGGTATAGATGGACACGTCTACCCTGCGGAATCCTGGCGCAATCACGGACGAATGAAAAAAAATGAAATATCCATTCTTGATCTATATTTTTTTTTCTTTCGCTGTGATTCACAATGGTGTGTATAGATGGGAGCGTTCTGCTCTCCATCTATCCGTCGTTCAAAATGGGGTCTGTAAGTTCTTTCGATTTGGTGATTGGGTCGATGAGTTGGGGTTGTGCGCGCAGTTGCGACTGGGTGTTGTCTGATGGACACATGCAAGGTCGGGCTGGGGCATTGCTGCATTTCGTTTCCCTGCGTCCCTGTCGCGAGGCTTTGGACCTCTCGTAGTGCTTTCCCTGCGCCTTCCTGGGCCGCCATCTCGTAACTAGTGGCATAGCTCTTAACACGGTAAGTCAATCGTAGCGAAAATCTGGACTATCCCCCGCAGCGCCAACACCTGGGACTCGAGATGGTATCCACGACGTAGATTGATCACGACCAAGCTGCATCTCTGGAATCACCGCGATGCCAAGCAAACCCCTTCGAAAAATTTCCGGTCACGCTTATCTTATCGTCTCCGCATGGGGACCTGCGGCCGGCATGCTACTTCTAGCAGCATTTCTCACGAATGACATTCAAGAAGTCCTACTTTCCTCTCCGTACCATACCGTGTATGCTTGGTATCAAATGAGTCTGAAGTCTTCCTCAGGTGGCCCTCAGGCTTGTGATAGCCTTGTCGTTCCAGCGAACCATAACTACGGATCAAGACGGAGTATACCGGCATTCGAGATAGCTCCCGTAGTAGAGGCTATCCACAATCCTGTTCATATCCAATACAACAAAGCACACACTCAAAGAATGCATCCTGCATCAAAGGTCTATCAGAGTCAGACGGCCCATGGCATCAACCCATACAATGAAGACATCACCTGGATGTGAATATCTCACGAAGAGCAAAGACCATCTAAATGAGCATTTCAGCTAATCCCTTGTTGACACACGACATGCAAGAGGCTTCTTTATCCGTCCTCCCAGATCATGGCTTGGTCCCTGATCAGGACAATGGCCCAACTTGGATCCTTTACGAACATACCGGAACCCTCCTATCCCACAATCTCAAGTTCGACCCATGCGTTCAATATAAAATCACCCCTCCCACCGGTCCATCTCCTACAACCCAGACCTGACCCACAACTCAGATCACACCTAACCCAAAGAAACACTCACAGGACCCCTCGAAACTCAGCCAGAATGGTGCGCCTCAACTTGTCAGACATGATCCCCCTGAACTCGACGGTGGTGGCTCCACCCCCAGCACCCACCGCCACCCCGGCACCGGCGGCGGCGCAGACGCCGGAGTATCGGGAGCAGCCGTTCATCTTCGTGTGCTCGCACCAGGAGCTGTACCTGGACAAGAAGTGGCGTCCGCTGCCCGAGGAGGTGATCCTCAAGAAGATCAACGACGCCTTCGAGGGCTCGGATCGCCCGTGGCTCAAGGCCATCCAGTTCCTGAGGGTCCGGCGCGTCCCGCCGCCCAAGGAGAAGACCTTCGACCCGCCCCGGCGCCTGCGGCTGGACGTGAAGACCTGGCGAGACCGCGCCGACCTGTACGAGAAAGACGCGCACCAGCGCGACTGGCTGCGTCTGCTTGAACAGCAGCAGCCGCATGGGGCGAATATCGAGGCGACGGAGCTTCGTCCGCGGCCGCTGAGGGCGAAAAAGTCGGGGAAGAGGGGTGGGAGGAAGGGTGAGCTGAAGACTCAGCAGAGTTCTCAGCAGAAGCCTGAGCAGGAGACTGAGCAGACGCCTGAGCAGACTCCTCAGCAGAGGCATCAACAGAAGGCTGAGCAGAAGGCTGAGCAGAGGCCTCAACAGCAGACCCAGCGCAAGCCTCAGCAGAAGGCTGAGCCGAAGGCTGAAAAGAAATAGGTACAATACCTAGGGCCCTAGGCGAGGCTGGTCAAATACTGTAGGTCTCGTCCAAAAACATACTTACATTTTCAAATCCATGAAGTTCATAAAATACTTTTTCTTGTTTCTATTTGCTGTCTATACCCATACCTATTCCAACATCAATATTCATAACCGGTCCCAGTAACCAAACCTAACCATCCTTCCACCCCAGCAGCTTAAACCAATTCCAACCCGAGCCCGTTTTCTCTGTACCATCCTTCCCTTCCCCCTCCCCAAGCACCCCAACACCACCCCGCACCAAAGCAATATCATCCCCGTGCTCATCCTCCCCCGCATCCTCCCCCGCAAAGAACCTCACCACCACCCCCGCTGCCCCCACCGCATCACTCCGCTCCTCATCCGCCCCAATCGCCTGCACCCACCTCTCCACATCCTCAGCCTTCCACCCCTCCCTCCTTCCAAACTCCAGACACGTCTCGCGGTTAACCTCGGCATCGAACTCAAAATGCCCCTGATAGGTCAGCACCCTGCCCGGGCGATAAAGCCCCTGCACCGCACACTCCGCACTGGCCCCGACCACGCACCACCCCGCCGGCAAGGGCCGACAGACCCGGACGTGGTCGCCGTGGATCATCTGGATGTTCCACCTCCACCTCCATCGCCCGTCCGCGTCCGTTGCATCTTGCCCATCCGGCGGAACATTCCGGCTGTGTGGAGACGCAAACGCCCCCGGAAACGCTCCCGTGAACTCCGGGGTGAGGACGACGCTCTTCAACCCGACCTCCTTCCCATGCGGCGCAGGCTCCACGCGCACGTAGGGCTGCTGGCCCGCAGCGCCCTGCAGCTCCAGCAGCGCCCGGGCGAGGATCTGGTGGCCGAAACAGCTGCCGAAGAGCCGGACACCCTGGTACTGAGAGTGGACGGTTTGGAGGAAGGTGGTGAGGGCCGCGATCCAGGGTTTGGTGGGGTCGTAGGCCGCGGCGGCGGAGCCCGTGATTAGGATGGCGGTGATGGGGATGGAGAGGGGGTTGAGGGCTGTGTCTTCGGCTGCAAGGTTGGAGGTGGAGGCGGTGCTGGCTCCGGGGTTTGGGGTTGAGGAGTGCTGGGATAGACTGGCGTAGGCGGGGAGGTGGCCGCCCACCACGTCGAAGGCGGTGGTGTGGAGTTCGTAGGCCGGGTTGATGGTGGCGGCGGCGGCGCGGAGGAGGTGTCGGAACTGCGTGCTGTAGAGGCCGCGGTGGGCGTAGATGGTGGGGACGGGGAGGTCGGTGTCCAGGAGGGCGATGTGGATGTGTTGTTTCGGGGGCATTGTTGTATTTTGTGGCATGAGATCTGGGTGGGATGTGGGAGGAGGAGGAG